>NW_008660857.1:10333-20162 GCF_000695815.1 Acanthisitta chloris
ATGGTGTCTGAGGAGGAGAGGGAAGAGAACAGAGATCAGGAGGAGGGAGAGGAGTGAAAAGCAGACTGAGCTGCCCCATCCTGTGGTTTCCTGGGGAGAAGGGACTCACCGTTGCAGCGATAGCGCAGGTTGGACCAGATGATGTTCTCCTGGGAGAAGCAGAAGACCCCAAGGCGTCCTCCTCTCATGGTTGTGTCCAGGACAACTCCAGTGTCTGCTACAACCTCAGGACCTTCGTAGAAACGAGCTCTGGGGGAGAACAAGTGTGTGTTGGTGTGAGCAGGACACATCTCCAGGCTGGCCCATCCCTCAGAGTGTTCCTGGCCAGGCTGTCTCTAGGGAGACCTTCCAGTGCCTCAAAGAACTCCAGGAGAGCTGCAGAGAGACTTGGGACAAGGGATGGAGGGACAGGACACAGGGAATGGCTTCACCCTGCCAGAGAGCAGGGATGGATGGGATATTGGGAAGGAATTCCTCCCTGTGAGGGTGGTGAGAGGCTGAGATGGAATTCCCAGAGCAGCTGTGGCTGCTCCATCCCTGGGAGTGTTCCAGGCCAGGCTGGATTGGGTTTGGAGCAACCTGTCCTAGTAGAAGGTGTCCCTGTCCATGGCAGGGGGTGAGACTGGATGATCCTTAAAGTCCCTCCCAACCCAAACCATCCTGGGATTCCATGACACTGAGTTTCCTCATGGAACCTGTTCCTCAGGCCACGCTGAGGACACCGAGTCCCTCCTTGAGTTGCTGCTTTTGTGTTCCCTCAGCCCTGCAAAGACCTCTCACCTGATGTACCCAACCTGAGGCCTGTGCTGCAGGAACCAGCGATAGGAGGTCTTGTCCTTCCAGCCAGAATTCCTTGGATCCTTCCAGAGCAGTTTGACCTGGTCCGTGGTGTCTCCTGTGTGCCAGAGGGAATTCCGCAGATATTCCCCTGGGCCAGTCTTGGACTTCACTGCCTGGGACAGAGAAGAGCCTGGTCAGTGTGTGGATCAAGGATTGATTTCCTACAGCTGCTTATCCCACTGTGAAATGAGGGGGAAATCCCTTAGGGAATTCTTTTTTCCATGGTTTCCTTACCTTCAGTTGAATTCCAGGTTCTGCCACGGCTCGGAAGGGATTTGCCTGCCAATAGGTTTGTTCCATCTGTTTCCACATGACCACGTAGAAGCTGGAGCTGTCTTGGTAGCCAAAGATGAATCCTGCATAGTCATCATCCGTGGCTGTGTTGACATGGAATGTGCCCTCAAAGTCCACTCCATTGAATGCTGTGTAACCTGTGGGAAAACAACACACTGCATTCCAAGGCAACATAGATCCATTTGGTTTTAATGGATTCCCATGGAGATTGGATTTTGCTAAGTGAAATCTGATTTTTTATGGATTCCCATGAAGATTGGATTTTGCTAAGTGAAATCTGAAGGGTCTAATTACAACAAGAAGTATTTCCTCGGGAGGTGGATGGAGTCACTAAGTAGTGTCTGAAATCCTTACAAAGCTAAACTCAGATACCATTTCCCAACAGGACAAAGAGGAATTCCTTACCTACAGCCAGGCCTGGATCACTGTTCATGGTCTGGACAATCTCCATGCCCTGAGAAAGAGGAATGTTGACTTGTTAGTACAGTTCCAAAGGTACCAACTTGCCCCTTGGCCAGTGATGAGGAGCCCCAAGGATTCACTCCAGGATTCACTGGTGAATGGTATGAAGACTGAAGAGTCTTCCAAGGAAAACTGCATCCAGGTGGCCACAGACCCACCAGGCCCTGCTGGAGCTCTGTCCTACCTGGTTGAGGACAATCCAGTTAGGATCAATCTGTGCATCCCCCTCAGGGTCCAGCACCACAGTCTGGAAGGCCCTGAAGTCTGTGAGTGTCACTTCGGCGTTCTCGGGGCACACGTCGATCCTGTCGATCACCATGTCCCTGTCAAAGTCATTCTCACACAGGTTCCCCACACCATCACCTGCAGCACCACACAAGAAGAGGAGGAAGGAGCCATCAGTAGGTTGTCCTGCCCCTTGCTTTGGGTGGGCACAGGTGAAGGTGTGACATGTGGAGGTGCTCAGAGCACTGAGGAACCCTCAGAGGCTTCTCTTGCAGGCAGAGAACAGAGAAACTCCTCAAACCATAGACACTTCTGCAAGAGAATGTTTCCCAGATATGCCCCTGGTGTCAGGGCTGTGGAGATGTGAAGATGACACAGGACTGGCTCAAGGCATGACTGAGGAGATCTGAGTTGCTGTGGCCACCAGGAGTGGAGAAACCCCCAAGGAACTTCCCTTACCATCTGCATCTTCTTGGCCAGGGTTGGGGACAAGGCGACAGTTGTCAGGGCCTGGAGGTTTCACATCTGGAATCCCATCATCATCATCATCATCATCACACTCATCCCCCAGCCCATCGTTGTCCGTGTCCACCTGGGAGCTGTTGGGCACTGTTGGGCAGTTGTCCCTGGAGTCCTGGTGACCATCCCCATCACTGGTGGAGAGAAGGACAGGTAAAGGTTACCCACAGCACCTTCCCAGGGCTTGGGATCCTCAGCAAGAGTTGATTTGAGCCTAATGAAGTCTTAAATTACGAGTCACACCAGAACTAGACCAGGAAAATTCCTTCTGGAGTGTGTGAACAGCCTGGGAGTGATCCCTACTCCACTGGCCACAGCTTTTGAGGCCTGAAGAAAGTTCCACCTCTCTCAACTTCCATATTTTTATGGGATAAATCCAGCCAGGTTGTCACAGCCTTTTCCTCTCCCTTCATCCCCAGGATTTCATGCAAACAAATATCATTTTTGCAGCAAGGTCTCACCTGTCCTGGTTGGTGTCACAGACATCTCCCACCAGGTCGTGATCAGTATCTTTCTGGTAAAACAAAGTGATAATCATTTACATTTTCCATCAGTGAGGAGGAGGAGGAGGAACAAGCCAGAGAGAGAACAGAGAGAGCTGTGGGCAGGAGCAGAGTTTCTGTGGGGCTTCAGGTTGCCCTGATGAGCTCCAGCAGTGCCATGGAGGACAGGGCAGGAAGGGAGAAGTCCAGAGGGCAACTTGGACTGATGTTTGACCTTCTGTGCTGCAGGTTGGCAGTGCCAGTGGTGCTCTGGGTGAGCTCCCAGGTGTGCACACCAAGCAGGAGACACCAGCAGTGACTGAGGGAGAGGAGTGAGCCATGGGACTGGAGGTGGCAGGTCCTGTACCTGGTCAGGGTTGCTGAGGGTTGGGCAGCTGTCACACGCATCTCCTACACCATCCCCATCCCCATCTCTTTGGTCAGGGTTAGGAACTCTCTTGCAGTTATCCATTTGGTTCCTGATCCCTGGAAAACAGGCAGAGTGGGTTCATCAAGGCAACAATGGCAAAAAATCCAGGACGATTGGAGTCATGGAATGAAGCAACAATCTCAGTAGTTGTGTCCATCCCATGTTGTTACAGCCAAGCAGGTCTCAAACCACACCCAGACTGCACCACAGAGTGTCTGAGCAGGAGGAACAGCTGGAGGAACATCAGGCACAGGTTACCCAGAGCAGCTGTGACTGCTCCAGCCACACTGGAGCATCCTGGGCTAGTGGAAGGTGTTCCTGCCCATGGCACAGGTGGGAACAAGATGATTTTTAAGGTCTTTCCAACCCAAACCAGTCTGGGATTCTGTGAACTGGGAGGAAATGTCCTGATCTTGGCATTGGAATGTGCTGCCCTGGAGGTTTTCAAGGTGAGACTGGATGTGGCACTTAGTGCCATGGGCTAGTGACCACAGTAGGGTTGGACTTGATGGTCTTTGAGGTCTCTTCCAACCCAGTTGGTTCTATGATTCTATGATTCTCATTCCTGAGAGAAAGCTAAAGCCCTGGAGAACATGGCTCCAGGCTGGGATTGCATTCATGCAGGACTGAGCAGCCTCTAGGATGAGCAAGGAGGTTGGATTAGGTGACCCTCCGTGGTCCTCTCCAGCCTAACTGATCCTGGGACTGCTCAGCTTGGCCCCTTAAGTGCTGAGCTGTGCTTCACCCCAGCAGGATTCCCAGTAGGAATGAGCTCTGTGGAGGCTGGAGCTGCCCTGAGGGTCTTGGGGCAGCACCACCTCTGCTCTCAGCTGCTCTTACCATCTCCATCCATGTCGTCGTCGCACTCGTCTCCCTTCCCATCCCCATCGATGTCCTTCTGGTCGTTGTTCTTCACCTGGCGACAGTTGTCACAGGCATCCCCAAAGTTGTCCTTGTCCATGTTGCGTTGGTCTGTGTTCCTTGTGTACACACAGTTGTCCTGGGGAGACAGGGACAGGCTCAGGGGACAGAGGCTGAGGGATGTCTGTCCTGCCAGGGCTGCAGGGAGAAGACCAGAGGGAATGGCCTCGAGTTGAGACAGGGCAGAGGAGATGGTAGGAAGAATTTCTTCCCTGTTAGGGTGTTCAGGAATATTGCCCAGGGAGATGGTGGAGTCACCAGCCCTGGAGGTGTTGAAGAGGCCTCTGGATCTGGGACTGGAGGATCTGGTTTAGGGGTTACAACAGTGACAGGTTAGTGGTTGGACTTGATGATCTTAGAGGTCTCCTCCAGCCTTGATGATTCTATGGTCTAAGGGTTAGAGCAGTGAAAGGTTAATGGTTGGACTTGATGATCTTAGAGGTCTCCTCCAGCCTTGATGATTCTATGGTTTAAGGGTTAGAGCAATGTCAGGTTAATGGTTGGACTTGAGGAGCTTAGAGGTTTAAACCTTAATGGTTTATGGTTGCTGTGCTCTGTCCTGGTGACCTGCTCAGAGAGCAGCACCTGGAGGTGTCTCGAAACACCTGATACAAGTGATCTAGTGAGTGACTCCCTCCCTCTCAGAGGACCAGGACTTGTGAAGTCCCTTCACAGTCAGGATGTTCTCTCCTGGCTGCTTGTTTAGAGACTCTTCAGAGCATCCAGACTAAAAGCAAACAGCACATGCTGTGGCCTGTGGGGCCTCCAAATCCACACTAAAAGTGCAGGAGCTCTGTGGGACAGATTTGAAGCATCAGAAGTCAAACCTCAGTGTTTGGGATCCCATCTCCATCAGCATCATCATCACAAGCATCTCCAATTCCATCCCTGTCTGCGTCCTCCTGGCCAGAGTTGGGGACAGTCATGCAGTTATCCTGCAAGGAAAGCCACAAACTGGTGGGAATGTTGTTCCAGGGTCTCACCAGCACCCCAGGCCTGCTCTCAGGTCAGAACTGCCCACAATTCCCAGAGGAATTCCAAGCAGCTGCTCTTACCTTGCGGCAGTTCTTGTCGGAGCAGCGTTGCTTCTCGTCGGGGACTCCGTCGATATCCGTGTCCTTCCCGCAGACATAGCCATTCCCTGCCCACCCCACGAGGCACTGCAAGGCAGGAGGTAGACAAAAGGAGGCTGTGCTGAGTCCCCTGGGGGCTGGGTGCCTCCCAAAAGTGAAGGTTTTACAGAGGAACCAGCACAAAACATTGCAAATCCAGGGAAAAAACCTCCACAGGGAAAATATTGCCTGGAAGAAACTTTGCTGGGGTAAACAGCACTTGAAATAGCTCAGATCCAAGCTCTTTGCTTGTTCCTCAGGGTATAAAGGCAGAGGAAGTCCCAAAACTTGGCTCTGAGGTTGCTGAACAGAGGTTTCTCCTGCAGAGCTGTGTGTGATCTTCCCTGACCGACAAACTTGTAGTGCTTCAGGCAAAAACAATCCCCAACCAACCAGGAGTGGATGGGAGGTGCCAGGAGCAGTCCAGTCCTCCAGGGAGCACTGGAAGAGCTGTGGCTGGAGCTGAGGTGGTAAGGAAGAGCTGGGATGTTTTGGGAAGGAAGATTCTCCAGGAGAGGGCAGTGGCAGACCCGGGAGACAGAGCACAGGGCGAGGGAAACGGGAGAGAACAGACCCAAATCGCTGGAGGGTTGGACCAGACTCCAGTCCCGGGGAGGTGGAGACCAGACCCAGCAGCAAAGAGTTTAGGACCTGATCCCAATCACAGGCGGTGGGACCAGACCCCAATCACAGGGGGATTTGGATCAGATCCCAATCACAGGAGGGTGGGACCAGATCCCAATCACAGGGGGATTTGGACCAGACCCAAATCATGGGAGGTGGGACCAGATCCCAATCACAGGGGGATTTGGACCAGACACAAATCACAGAAGAGGTTAGGACCAGACCCCAGTCATGGGGGTTGTTAGGACCAGACCTTAATCACAGGAGGATTTGGACCAGATCCCAATTGGAGGAGATTAGGACTAGACCCCAGTCATGGGAGGTGGGACCAGATCCCAATTACAGGGGGATTTGGACCAGACCCCAATTCCAGGAGGTTAGAACCAGACCCGAGTCATGGGGGTGGGACCAGACACAAATCACAGGGAGATTTGGACCAGACACAAATCACAGAGGAGGTTAGGACCAGACCCCAATCATGGGAGGTGGGATCAGACCTCAATCACAGGGACCCAAATCACAGAGGAGGTTAGGACCAGAGCCCAGTGACAGAGTGGGCCCAGAGCCCAGTTGCAAGGTGGGTTGGACTAGACCCCAATTGCAGGAGGTTAGGACCAGACCCCAATCATGGGAGGTGGGACCAGACACAAATCACAGAGGAGGTTAGGACCAGACCCCAGTTTCAGGAGGTTAGTACCAGACTCCAATCACAGGAGCATTTGGACCAGACTCCAGTCACAGAGGAGGTTAGGCCCAGAGCCCAGAGACAGGGTGGGCCCAGAGCCCAGCTGGAGGGTGGGCCCAGCTGACCTGGCAGGACTGACAGGGTGGGCCCAGCTGACCTGGCAGGACAGGGAGCCGTCACGCTCCACGATGCACTCTGCCTTCTCATGGCAGGGGCTGATCTCCCCGTTGGGGCAGCGCCGTGCTGTCTGACTCCTGCAGCCACTGATCTGATCCCCCACAAACCCAGGTTTGCAGGCTCCACATTTGTAGGATCCCTGCAGGAAAAAAAAAAAAAGGAACAGGGAATGAAACACCAGTCCTGGCTGTAGCCTTTCCTCAGCAGCTGCATTGCCACAGCTAACAGAGGTCCCAAAGCCTGGGAGAGATCCACGAGGCTTCTCAGTAACATCACAGAATCATGGAATCACAGAATGGTTTGGGTTGGAGTGACCTGAAAGCTCATCCCATCCCACCCCCTGCCATGGGCAGGGACATCTTCTACTAGGACAGGTTGCTCCAAGCCCCATCCAACCTGGAACAGAACACTCCCAGAGATGGAGCAGCCACAGCTGCTCTGGGAAATCCATTCCAACCCCTCAGCACCCTCCCAGGGAGGAATTCCTTCCCAATATCCCATCTAGTCCTGCCCTGTGGCAGTGGGAAGCCATTCCCTGTGTCCTGTCCTTCCATCCCTTGTCCCAAGTCCCTCTGCAGCTCTCCTGGAGCCTCTTTAGGCACTGGAAGGGGCTCTAAGTTCTCCCTGGAGATTTTCCTCTCCAGTCTGAACATCCCCATCTCCCCCAGCTTGGCCCCATGGGAGAGGTTCCCCAGCCCTTGAAGCATCTCCATGACCCCAAGTCTTTACCCTTGTATTGATGCAGATGGAGTTTGGGACACAGTTGTTGGCACCACCTGTCTCACATTCATTGATGTCAGTGCAAACCTGCCCAGGAGGAACAAAACACACATTAACTTCACTCTTGAGCAGCCACCACAGCAGATCCCACAGCTTGGGCATCACTAGGTGCAGAAGCAAAGCCCTGACACACCTTACTAGCCCAAGGCTAGTAAGTTTTCCTCCTGACAAGCTTGAGGCAGATCCCAGCAGTACTCCTGACCTTGAGCAAACTGTTTCCCTTCTCCAAAGCCATCGGATTGGAGCCTGGGCAAACAGCTTAGCTGTGAGCTGAGCTGCCACAATAGCTCCTTAGTGTGAAGGACAGAAGAGGGTCAGTGGAGCAGGAAGGTCAGTGCTGTGTCCCATGACCTGAGCCATGTGCTCTCCTGCCTGGAGCAATGGATCCCTCTAACCCACCGAGCCCAGGCTGTTGGGGGTTGGCTTTAATCTGTCTGGAGCTGTCAGGGAAGCTGGGAGAGGGGTGGCAGTAGCTGCATGAACTCTTCTGTGTCCTAGCAGGAAGGATTCCCCAGGCTGGATCCACAGCCACAGTGTCAGAATGTTCTGTCCAACATCAGATTGGCACAGGTAAGGCCTGAGAGTGGTTTGGGGGCTGATGTGACAGGACATCCTGGACACGTCTCTTCTCTCCCTGCACCCAACCTCCCACCAATACATGGAATCACACCATCCCAGAATGGGTTGGGTTGGAAGGACCTTAAAGCCCATCCAGTCCCACTCCTGCCATGGGCAGGGACAATTTCCACTAGCCCAGGTTGCTCAGAGCTCCATCCAACCCAGCCTGGAACACTTCCAGGGATGGAGCAGCCGCAGCCAATTTGGTGGTCGGAAGGACCTTAAAGCCCATCCAGTCCCACTCCTGCCATGGGCAGGGACAATTTCCACTATTCCAGGTTGCTCAGAGCTCCATCCAACCTGACCTGGAACACTTCCAGGGATGAAGCAACCACAACCAATCTGGGCAACCTGTGCCAGTATCTCCTCACCCTCCCAGGGAGGAATTCCTTCCGCCTGTAGGAAGCATCACCTTGTACTTCCCTCCTGTTTGTGCGAAGAATTCAAGCCCAGTCACAGACAGGAGAGAGTGTTTGGCTTCTGAAGGACACAGAACTGTTGCTGAGCCTTACCTGTCTGTTGGCCCTGGCATATGCCAGCCCAACCCCTTGGAGCACTTGCCCAGTGAAGCCAGGAGGGCAGGGATCGCAGCGGAAGCCGGGGACGGTGTTAATGCACTGGACTTTCGGGAAACAAGGGTTGGCAGTGCACTGAAACAACACAGGTGTGCAGGGCTCTGAGGCTCCAGCCAGCTCTGGAAGCAGCTCCAAAGCTTGGGCACATCCAGAGTAAGAGAAAAAAAGGGTAAGACAAAACAATGCATAGGAGTTCGGGGTGTTCCTTGCGAGTGGAAAAGGCTTTCCCACCTCAGTTGTTCTCCCGAGGTTCAGGCAAGGAAAATAAAGCAACTTGGAGGATTAATTCTTCTTAGGGGGCATCGGTTGCCCAGGCAAGGTGTTGGCCTGGCTTCACCCTTTCCTTGCTGGAATCCTCTGATCCTAAGGACTGGAGAATTGCTCACATTGGGTTTGAGAGACATTGTTTGAAAGGCATTGAGAGACAACAGCTGTTTGGACACCACTCTGGGAAGAACTGACTCTCCAAAACTGCTTTACAGTCTCCAACACATTGTTGTTTTCCCTGAATCCTGCTCTGCACCAGCAGAACCATCAGTGGTTCCCACATTTTGGTGACTAACAGATGCTCATCAACTCAAAATCTCTCCCTGACCCCTTAGCAGGACTTTGACTCAAAATGCAATGGAGGTGATGTGGCTCTGCAAGAGAGTTGCTTGGGGGACTAGGAATGTGGTTTGGGACCTGCAGGAGTCCTATGGACACCCAGTATTACTGGTTGAGTGGAGTTTTGCACACACACAGAGCCCAAACTTGATGGGATGCTACATTTCCTAGAAAAATGCACAGGATCTGCCCAGCAAGGTTGGATTTAAAGGCAGAACTGCAGCAATATGAGCAGTGAGCTAAGATTTACTGTTGAAAGGACTATTGGGGAAGTAGTCGATTCCATTCCACACGTAATAAATCTTATCTCTAACAACTCATGAGATTATAAGGCCAAAGGGAACTGTTCTGCTCTTCCAAACTCACCTTCCTCTGTGGTACAAACCAGAGGATTTATTTAGTTTGAGCCTCTCTGTCTTTTAGAACAAAATTTCAAGCTAGCCTGGCTATAAACCTGCCACAGAGCTGGGGGAGGCTGA
>NW_008660857.1:20216-24644 GCF_000695815.1 Acanthisitta chloris
ACTTTGCCTCATAACCACAAGCCAAATCTGGAAGGCTCCCTGAAAACAGAGGTGGTTGTGTGTGTCCCAGGCTGTGGGAAGGGTGTTTTACCTCATTGATGTCTGTGCAGTGGGTCCCATTGCCAGAGTAGCCAGGGGGGCAGGGCCCGCAGCGAAATCCAGCGCCGGTCTCCGTGCAGGTCACCCCAGGGAAACAGGGATTGGGGAGACATCTGTTGAACTGAGTGACAGTGATGACAGGGCCTGTCACCTCGGGGCGAATCCCTGGAGGCCAAAGAGAGTGGGGAGGTCAGAGCTGTGCCTGGCATGGGTGGCTCTGGTGTCTCCAGAGGTGGCAGAGTGCTCTGTGCAAGGGGATTATCCTCAGGGTGGAGGAGTTGCAGTGAGATAAATCCTAAGATTCATGGTTAAGGTTGGAAGGGAGCTTAAGGATCATCAGTTGAGAGGTTTTTTTATGAGTCAGATGGAAAATAAATAAGAAATGCCAGAAGACATTGAATCACAGAATGGTTTGGATTGGAAGGAGCTTAAAGATCACCCAGTGCCACCTCCTGCCATGGGCAGGGACATCTTCCACCAGCCCAGGGTGCTCAGAGGTCCATCCAACCTGGCCTGGAACACTCCCAGGGATGGAACAGCCACAGCTTCTCTGGGCAACCTGTGCCAGCACCTCACAGGGAAGAATTCCTTCCCAATATCCATCTAAACCTCCTCTCTGTCAGTGTGAAGCCATTCCCTCTTATCCTGTCCCTCCAGGCCCTTGGAAATGGCCCAGGTTGCTCCAAGCCTCACCTAACCTGGCTTTGAACACTTCCAAGTCTTAGCTGCCAGTCCCAACCTCTGGTTGTGCCACTTTCCTCCTTGCTGTGATGCTTTTGGAGCTCTCCAGCAATCAGTTGTGCCCCTGGATCCTCCACAGAGACACCTCCCTGGGGGGTGGATTCATCCATTTGGCTAAAGCAGAACCCACAGAGGGCTCAAATTTGGGAAGCAGTGCGGAGGGCTCAAATTTGGGAAGCAACCTCAATCCCTGCATGGCAAACAGGGCAAACAGGAGTACACTCACATCAGACTCACAGGAACCTGGAATGCTGCACATCCCACAGTCCCTGTTCTCTCCACAGGGCTGGGAATGCTCCCTCCATGCTGGCAGAGGAGAAATCAATCTGTCATTCAGGCACTCAGCACGTCCAGGTTGGAATGCAGCAATGAAGTGCTGAGTGTGATGTGCAGGGAGTTGTAACCCCGATGAAATGATGCTGCAGCCTCATGGCTGTGGCTCTCAGAGCACATCCAGCCTGGCCCACACTATCAGCCCTGCCAAATTCCAGAGCTTTGTCCTTATCCTCACACCCTGACCCCCTTGCAGAATGAATTTCAGGGATGAAGAACTTCTCTGACTCAACCTTGTGAACAAACCTTCCGAGAATCACGACTCAGCACAATCTCACCCACAGTGACAAGGACACATTCTGCTCCTGCTTTCTCCAGCTTAAAAGCTCGATATGAAAAGCCTGAAATAAAACAGCAAACAAGACTCTGCCAGCAGCAAAATCTTCATTAGAAACCAGATCTCCTCTCTTCATGCTGCTCTCTCTGAGCTATAATGAGAGAAACCCAACTGATGTGTGTCCCTGCAGTGAGCAGAACACACATGAAGCAGAAGAGCAAGTGAGGAAGGCAGAAATCAAGTAACAGAGAGAAAGTTCAGGACAGTTTTATGAGCAAATGATTAAACCAATTGCAGGGGATGAATGTATTTCTGGCCTGCAGGTCCCTGAAGCTTTGGTTAATCTCTTTTCCAGCAGAAGCACAATCTCTCCAAGTGCAGGAATGGTTCTTGCTCCACCCTCTCTGAGTGTGTTGGCAAATAACAGAGCATCTCCCAGACCAAAGCTTTTAGACTGGGAAGAAGCTCCAGTGTATTCAAAAAAACAACAACCCCACATTTATTGGGGAGCACAGGGCAAGATTTAGATGGGAACATTTAGGATGCTCTTTCCTGATTCCTCTGTAAACAACCTCCAGAGAAGGCACCAAGGTGATCAGAGGTGCAAGGTGATCACCTTAGTGATCAGAACCTCTGCCTTGAGGAAAGGCTGGGAAGGCCTGGAGAAGCTTCAGGGTCATCTAATTTTGGTCTGAAGGAACTACAAGAAAGATGGAGAGAGACTATTTCCAGGGGCGTGGAGTGGCAGGACACAGGGAATGGCTTCCCACTGCCAGAGGGCAGGGCTGGATGGGATATTGGGAAGGAATTCCTACCTGGGAGGGTGATGAGGCACTGGAATAATTTCCCAGAGCAGCTGTGGCTGTTCCATCCCTGGGAGTGTTCCAGGTCAGGCTGGATAGGGCTTGGAGCAACCTGAGCTAGTGGAAGGTGTCCCTGCCCATGGCAGGGGGTGGACTTGGATGGTCTTTAAGTTCTTTCCAACCCAAACCTTCTGTGATTCCATGATTCTATGATTGTTTGCTGGGAGGAAATAGAAGCTTTTTAAGGGGTGAGAGCTTCAGCTGCCACTGAGCCACAAGAACAGCATGGAGCAGCAATCCCTGTGTGCAGAACATTGGGAGGAGCAGAAAAAGCATCACCAATATTGAGGAATACCCAGTGCCACTCAGGGTGAGGGCGAACCAAACCATTTCCCTTGGGAAGGTGATCACAGCTGGCATTGGACTGCTCGTTTGGACACAAAGCTATGAAGGATTTGCAGGAGGCAGTTGAACATGGGACTCAGCTCAGTAACTCACCACAGGCATCACACTCCATGACTGTATTCTTCAGGAATGTTATCTCCTTAATCTAGAAGAAAACAAGAACCAGCACTTAGCCCAAGGCTGAGCTTTGCTCCCACGCAAACCAAGAGCCCCAGTGCCAGCAAACAGGGTGGCTGAGCTCCTGACAATCCTCCTCTCCTACCCCAAAGGCTCATGTTGGAGACTTTCTGCAAGCTTGGGTGGTTTGTGTTCCCTTGTAAGTCACTCCCTGTGCACTGTTCCTACCTTGGAATATCTGTCACTGAGGCAGGAAACACTTGACTTGAGTACACAGAAACAAGTGTTGGAGAGAAAGAGAAATAAATTTGGGGTTTGTGGCCTAGAAGATGCTGAAGCAGCAATCCTAGAGAGTAAAGGCAGGAGGAGGTTCTGAGAGCCATTTTTGCAGGTCTGTGAATAACTTCTGGTGCTGTTCTTTGGTCCTGATGCCATGAGGATGTGTACAACCTATTCCTGAAATCCCTTCCAGATTTCCTCTGGTCTCCTCTAGGCTCCTAGTGAACATATTCCTATAGGAAGTTGTGTCAGGGGAGGTTTGGGATGGGTATTAGGAGAAGGTTCTTCCCTCAGAGGGTGTTTGGGCACTGGAACAGGGTTAGGTTGGAGATTAGGAGAAGGTTCTTTTTGTGGAGGGTGTTTGGGCACTGGAAGAGGTTTAGGTTGGATATCAGGACAAGATTTTTTCCCCTCAGAGGTGTTTGGGCACTGAACAGCTCCCCAGGGCAGTGGTCACAGCCTCAAGGCTGACAAAGCTCCAGGAGTGTTTGCCCAATGCTCTGAGGCACAGGGTGGGAATGTTATTGCCAACATCCCAAGATGTTAAATCAAGGCAAAGAAAGTTCTAGAAAAATCTGCACAGATGAAGAAATTATGACCTGCCACCTTGGGTTTCCACTTGGATATATACAAGTTTGCCTCCTGAGGAAGAGCTTTGTGACTGTTGTATTTTTTCCCCCCAGAGGTGTTTGGGCACTGAACAGCTCCCCAGGGCAGTGGTCACAGCCTCAAGGCTGACAGAGCTCCAGGAGTGTTTGCCCAATGCTCTGAGGCACAGGGTGGGAATGTTATTGCCAACATCCCAAGATGTTAAATCAAGGCAAAGAAAGTTCTAGAAAAATCTGCACAGATGAAGAAATTATGACCTGCCACCTTGGGTTTCCACTTGGATATATACAAGTTTGCCTCCTGAGGAAGAGCTTTGTGACTGTTGTTGAGCAAAAGGCCATGGATAAAACAAACCAAAAGGTGGTAAGAGGGAAAGAACCAGTAGAAAAGCTGTGAGGAGGAGCAGAGCTGAGCTGGAAGGGAGCCCTGGAAATCATTGCTGGAGGCTGCCAGGAGCCATGTCTGACCTGGTTCCTAGTAAACACTGGGTATTTATGCAGCAGCCTGAAATGTGAGAGGAGCTCAGTGCAGCAGATGTTTTTGCTGCCCAGTTTGCACTGGGATACCATTCCAGTTACCTGGCTGCTGCCCTCAGCTCCCCCAGGGAATACAGCCACAATGCAACCTTTTTCTATGCTTCAAAGAGTTGCCCAGGCAAACCACCATCTCCTCCTTAAACTGGGAAAAGATCTAAGCACCCAAGAAGTTCCAAATTCCCTAAGAAGCTACTGGAGCCAGAAAGGCTTAGGATTAAAACAACAAGAG
>NW_008660857.1:24674-29421 GCF_000695815.1 Acanthisitta chloris
ATATGACTTCCCTTTCCAGGACCCTAATGGGATGGCTGAAAGGTCTCCTCCAGCTTCCAAGTTTGGACTCTGCACTGATTTCCTGAGCCCACAAACCCAAGGAAAAAGTGACATGTTTTTCCAGCTACATCCATACCCACTGTGTGTGGGTGAGTCTCTGTCAGGAGTTCACTCTCATGTTTGTTGGGTTCCAGCACACACAGTTCTAAGGAGAATTTGGAATTCAAGTGAACCTTCCGGGTTTTTTCAGCCTAAGTTGAAAAACATACGTTGAAAACTTGAGTTTTTTCAAGGTAATTTTCCCAACTGAAGCTTTTTCAGCTCAGAGTTTTTTTCACACTGTACCTCAGAATGGCAGATCTGATGTGAATTCACCTCTGGTTTGCAGCAGGATAATCTATTGCTCATTGCCCACAAGCTGCAGCTCCCAGACTTCAGCAGAGCTCTGAGCTAAGGCTCCAGAGCTCAGTAGACAAGATTCCAAGCTCTCCCTTGTGCAGAGTGTCAGGAATATAGGAAACAGAGAACAGTGCCAGGGGCAGGAGAAGGGGTTGGTGCCTTGTCCTGAGCTGACAGTCTGAGCCACCTCCACCTCCCCCAGCCCTTGTGGCTCAAATAAAGACCCTGATGTTCCTCTAGTAAAGCTGTGGAGTTCTTATTTCACATTGTGCTGAAGAGTTAGTTCTGCAGTGGAGGAAAAGAGGTGTCCACAGTGTGCTCAGGATTTCTGCTGCTGCCTCTCACTGTTGGGAGAGCAGCAGAGCCCTGAGCTCTCCCAGGGCAGAGTGGGAGTGCAGCTGGTCAAAAAAGAGGAGAAGAAACTAAAACTGGCAGCCCTAAAATGCTGGTGATGATGTTCAGGAGTCAGAGATGACAGGACAAGAGGGCAGGACAGGAGGACAAGAGGGCACAGACTCAAGCTCTGCCAGGGGAGGTTCAGGTTGGATATTAATTAGGAAGAGATTTTTTAGGAGAAAGTGATCAGGCATTGGAATGTGCTGCCCAGGGAGGTGGTGGATTCACCATCCCTGGAGGTTTTTAAGGTGAGACTGGATGTGGCACTTAGTGCCATGGTCTAGTGACCACAGTAGGGTTGGACTTGATGATCTTAGAGGTCTTTTCCAACCTGATTGATTCTATGCTATGATAAATCAGGTCCCTTCCTCACCCACCTGCTGCTTCAACAGGTCTCGAACTTCCATCAGCACACGGTTGGTTTCTCTCATCTCTTCCAGCATTTCTGTCCCACCTTCACCTCCTAAAAGAGCCAAAGTGTTAGGAGAAGCACAGCAGAGCTGCCTAAGCCAACTGGTAGCACTCATTCAGCTCACTATTAACAGTACAGACTCCACAGCAGTCTCTGGCAGTTCCTGAAAGGAGCTTTGCTGGAATTAAGAGAGACTTGACTCCTGGGTGGAGTTTGCTCTGCTCATTTGCAGACTGACAATCAGCTGGGCCTGGGAGGGAGGGAGGGAGCAGCTTCCCCTCCACAAACAACCCGGGCTGGCAGCCTGGCAGCTGTGGGAGCTGCTCCTCTGGCTCAGACCCTGCAGTTCACACATAGGAAGGATTTGTTGCCAAAAGCAGCAAATCCTTAATTCAGTGCTGGGGAAGCTGCAGGGAAAGACTCCACCAAAGGAAAACTCTTTGCTGAGTCTAGCCCGAAGGTGCTGCCAAGCAGTGGATGTGGAGAAGGGGCACATCAGCTGCTGCCTCACCTGTTCTCAAGGTACTGACTTGTTTCTTGCTGAAGGCAGGTTCTTTTCGGGCTGTGGCACTTGGAAATTGCCGAGTTGGATCTTTGGGATACAAAGGATACATGTGCTCATGCATGCAACACTGCAAAGCCTGGTTAATCTATGCTCAACAGAGGAGCTAAATCATCTTACACAGGTCATGGAGGGCAGATTAACAGGATTTTTCCCTCCCATCTGCTGCATCCTAGGCTTGAGTCCTTCAGACATGCTCAACATCTACTCTGTGCTCAGAGGGATGAATGGATGGAGCTCATTGTGGTCTAGAATTAGGTGATTTTATTTAAAATTTGGGATGTAAAAACAAATAGGACACAAAGTTCAACTCTGGTATTCTCCTGGAATCTCATTCCTTGTTGGCCCTGAGAATGTACAACCTCATTTCTCTAGTTTTTCCTAGAATTTCTCTACTTCTTTCTCATTCATAGAATCCTAGAATTTTAAGGGTTGGAATGGACCTTGTGGATCATCTAGTTCCAACCCCTTGTCCTGAGCAGGGACATCTCCCACCAGCTCAGGTTGCTCCAGGCTTTATCCAGCCTGGAATGAACATTGCCAGGATTGATCCCGGTTAATTTATTGATCCCCTAACATAACTCAAACCTCTTCTACAGCACAACCAAATCTTCATGGAGAACTAGGAATATCTCCTATCACAGCTCTCTGTGTTCAAGGGAAAACCAACTGGAGTTTGGGGTTTGCATCCCTGAGCATGGAGAATTCCCAGTGTCAAAAGCAGGTGGGACTCTGTGCCACTGATTTAGTGCAACCTCATCCTTCTCCTGTGACAAATAAACCTGAAAACCTTATGGATCTTCCCCACACAGAACCAAAAAGACTTGAGGAATATTTGTAACCTCTCCAATTTTGGTTTTGGTTTGAGAACTAACTTGGAAGTCCCACAAAAACTTGTCATTTTAAGGTAGAAACACTAAATTAAAGTGATGTTTCTTAACTGATTGAAAACAAGGAGCTTGCACAGAACTCCTGACTTCAAGCAGAGGTTTTGGCTGAGCTCTGCAGAAAGGGCTTCAGCAGCTTCCGTTATTCCTGGGCAGAATTTTCCATCCCTTGTGGCAAGAGGGAATTTCAAATCAAAGCTGGGGGGTTTACTATTCAAATTCACAATGATTCAGCCACTCTAGAGAGATTCCCTAAGGGAATCTGTGCACTTGCAGACATTTCCATTCCTGTGCATCCTTCTCCATGGGCTTGTCCTGAATCCAAACCTGGAGCTCAGCCTGAGTCTGATGGAACCCACAGATTCTGCCTGAGCTGAGAATTCCCTAAACAAACTGATTGGAGAAATGGGATTTCTACATTCCTAGAGGTCTACATTCCCTGAGCTCTACATGCAGAGATGAGAGAAGCTCATCTGAGAGGAAGCTCAGAGAGAATATCCAAGGATTCCTGTGGTAGGATGTGCTGGTTTTGTAACCTAAATCCCACATAAACTGCAGATGAATGCAAAGTGTCTCTCCCAGGTCATTACCAAACCCAACAAAACTTCCAGTCACCCTAAACAAATGTTTGCCCTTAACAATTCACCGCTCGGGAGGGAAACTGGGAAAAATCAGAACATTTACACAGTGAAGCTTCAAATTCCCTATGAAACTCCTGAATCCCTAACCATTGTTTTTAAGCTCCTCATTCCCTTCTGCACCACATCACTTCCAGAGGAGCCTGAAAAGCACAGCAGCCCTGAAAATATAGTGCAAATCACTTACCTGTCCTTCTCTGCTGGCACGAGGAGAAAGGACAAGAAAGGCAGAGGAGGAGAACAACGGCTAGAGCTGGAATCATCTTGGGCTCTCCAGGCAGTGTGGGTGGAAGAGCTTCTCTTGCAAGGGATTTTGAACCTGCAGGTTTGCCTCTGCTCCCCATTAGTGGCTGTGGTTTGCTATTTATGAAGCTGCATTCCTTCCTCTGAAGTTCTCCCTCTGATGCTGGACGAGGGTGGACGTCATTTCTGGCTGCTCCTCCACAGAGAACGTTACAAAAGTAAACAATATGAGAAACTCATCAAGAGAGGAGGTTAATTTTTTTTTCTTTTTTTTTTTTTTTTTTTTTTTTTTAGCCTAGCTCACATTAAAATAGGTCAGAAACTTCCAGAATTAAAGAGATTCTTTTATTGGGGGTTTATTTCTTCTTCAGTGACACAGGACAGGGAGATGATTCGCAGCCAGAGCCCTCGGAGAGGAGGTTAATTTTTTTCTTTTTTTTTTTTTTTTTTTTTTTTTTTTTAGCCTAGCTCACATTAAAATAGGTCAGAAACTTCCAGAATTAAAGAGATTCTTTTATTGGGGGTTTATTTCTTCTTCAGTGACACAGGACAGGGAGATGATTCGCAGCCAGAGCCCTCACAGATTTTTCTGCTAAATCTGGTCTGAGACATCTGGACTTCAGTGGAATGTCAGAAAAGGCTCTTCAAACTCCCCAAAGGCACTTTCACCATTCACACTTGGGGGAGAAGTACTGAATCATCTTCCAGCTCTGAAGAGGAGCTTCCACATCCTATTTCAGAGAGGCATTGGGCAGATCCTTAGAGGCTGAAGTTGATCCCCCCAAGACCTGCCAAGGGCTGAAGTTGATCCCCCATCCATCCCTGACAGAGGCTGAAGTTGATCCCCCATCCAACCCTGCCAAAAGCTGAAGTTCATCCCCCATCCAACCCTACCAAAAACTGAAGTTGATTCCCCTCAAGACCTGCCAAAGGCTGAAGTTGATCCCCCATCCAGCTCTGCCAAAGTGCAGAGAAGATGGAAGGAAAGGAAAGAAGACTTTGCTGTTTCTTGTCCATGAAGCACTGATTCTCCATCCAGCATTTTCCACCAGTCACTCTCCATCTAGCACTTTCCATCAGAAGACACAGAGTGGATTGAGAAATTCACCCCAAGAAAAAAAAACCTGCCCAGAGTAAATCTTCAAGCTCCTACCTCAGGGAATTTGCAGGTTAAAGTGTTACCTGTCCAAAAGGTTGGTTTGGAGAGCAG
>NW_008660857.1:29445-29801 GCF_000695815.1 Acanthisitta chloris
AAATGCTGAGCACACAACACCTCTGGGACACAGGCAGGAGAGCCTCAGGACACAGTAGCTCAGTCTTTATAAGCTGTTAGAGCAGCAGGATCTCTGGGCACTTACAGAAAGATGTTTTCTCTCATGTACAGCTCAGACCTCCCATGTTTGGGAAGCAATTCCCAGCCCTGTGGCTGTGCCCAGCTCTCTGAGGTACCTGGTGCAGCCTGAAGCCAGTGCTGAACTCACACCTTCCCTGCAGCAGAGTCAGCTTCAGAATCATAGAATCACAGAATTTAGGGGTTGGAATGGACCTTAGAGATGATCCAGCCCCAACCCCTGCCCTGGGCAGGGACACCTCCTACCAGAGCAGGTTG
>NW_008660857.1:30015-44335 GCF_000695815.1 Acanthisitta chloris
TTGAAAAGTTGCTCTGAGGTCTCCACACAACCTTCTCTTCTCCAGGCTGAACAGCCCCAACCCCCTCAGCCTGTCCTCATAGGGGAGATGCTCCAGTGCTCTTAGCACCTTCGTGGCCTCCTCTGGACTTTGGAGCACAGTGATGCTGCAGGACACACATTCTACACTTTCTCACCCCAAGCAGATTTACCCTGGAAAGAAATTCCTTGGCATGTGTTCCCCAGGTGACATTTCTCAGGTTCTTCCACCTCCTGCTCCAATTTGTGCTGTCAACCCACAGGTAAATCAACTGTGAGACTCGTGATGAGCTCAAGGGGCTCAGCTGCAGCTCAGAACAATGAATTTTTCCCAGGTTTTAGCCTCTCTGGGCCCTTCTGGCCGAATCCAAATGTCAAATTCTTACTGGAGATAAGAGATATCATTTTCCCAGTGATGTTGTGGGAAGTCTCATTTGTAATGTGTAATTTCCAGCAAAAAATGGGCCGTGAGTGACAAATGCTCTGTCACACAGCCCTCAGAGACCAAGTCTTTCACCCTGAGCAGCAATAGCTGATCTTCATCCAGCTTGTGTTGGGAGATGCTGTTGTCAAGAGGAACCAGAGGCATCCAGACTCTCCCTCCAGGACCCTGCAAGGGATCTCAGCACTCCCTGATATGGCAGTGGAGAGTCTGAGGGAAAAGCACATTACTTCTCTGATGGGTCATTAATAAAGGAAAGTTCTTGCCAACTATTCAGGAATAATCTAGGTTGTTGGTTTTTTTTTCAAGTGGGGAGAAGGCATAAAACTCCAGAAAGAAGGAGATGTAACTGCCATGGAATGAGATGTGGATAAGGGTCACTTGTGAGGTCACCTGGAAACAACTGACGTCAGATTTGCTTTGTGTGGAGAAATGTGTCTGTGTGGAATGAGGAGAGAATGAAAATCCTTCCCTGCAGAAAGGGAATGCAAAGGAACAAAGAAGGAGCCATGGGATGATGGAATCATGGAATCATGGAATGGTTTGTGTTGGAAGGACTTTAAAGCTCATCCAGGCCTTGGACTTGCTCCAACAGTTCCATGTCCTTCTGCTGTTGAGGACACCAGAACTGTGAGCAGTATTCCAGGTGGGTCTCACCAGAGCAGAGTAGAGGGGAAGAATCACCTCCCTTGCCCTGCTGCCCACACTCCTGTGGATGCAGCCCAGGATTCCATTGGCTTTCTGGGCTGAGCTCACACTGCAGCTCATGGGGAGCTTCTCATCCACTGTCACTCCAAGTCTTTCTCCTCACTGCTGCTCTCGATTCCTTCCCCACCCAACCTGGAGCTGTGCCTGGGATCACCATGGCCCAGATGTAGGACCTTGCACTTCAAATCTCACACTGAAATCTTCTGCATATCAAGACAGTGATCAATGTCTTTCCATCCTCCTGGAAACCCAAAGCCATTTCTCTTCAGGCTCAGCAGTTCCTGGGATCAATTCTGCTCACTGGCAGCAGCCAAGCAACTGCACAGAGTGAGATGCTGTTGGTTCCTACAGAGCTGACTGAGTTGAGCAAGACACGGTGGCTCCACAGGATGAGCTCATTCCTACCTGTATTTTTCTTGGCTTCGTTTTTAAACCTTTCTTAATGGAGATGTGAGGGCTGGAAATCCCTGTAAATCACTCCCTGACACAGCAGCACATCACAGAGTGTTTGGCCATGGCTTGGTTCTTCCTGTGCCTCTTTCAAAGGGACAAATTCCCAAGGAGGTGATAGATCTGACCTTGTTGTTATCCGATGGGGAAACATCTTCCAAGTTGGTCAATACTGGTTTGAAGCTTTAGTGATTGAAAAACTAAAGTGAAGAGCAGATAGTGTTTGTTTGGGCTTCAGTAGGGAAGTGTTTTGGACTTTGGGCAGTTACACCTTTTTCCCTGCCTGGAGTTGACATCACAAACAAACAACAAAAAAAGAAAAAGCTCCTGCTAGTTTAAAGTTTAAATATTTTCCATCTCTGTGTTTTGAACATCTCTTTGCCAAGTGAAGGACAAAAGTCAGAGGAAGGAAAAAGTTATTTGTCAGTCTTGTAAGGTCAAGTTCTAAAAATAAGTGGAAAACATCTACACCCTGAGAGATGGGATGGGAAGGGGTTTGCAAAGACTTCCTAGGGATGTAGGGGGGAGAAAGCAAATGATATAAAAGAAAGAAGGAAAGATGGATATAGACTGGAAGAGGGAAATTTAGGTTAGATATCAGGCAGACATTTTCCCTGTGAGGGTGGTGAGACACTGGCACAGGTTGCCCAGGGAGGCTGTGGCTGCCCCAACCCTGGCAAAGTTCATTCCAAGTTGGATGAAGCCTTGAGCAACCTGCTCTGGTGGGAGGTGTCCCTGCCCAGGGCAGGGGTTGGGGCTGTATCATCTCTAAGGTTCATTCCAAGCCCTTAAAAATCAATGACTTTCAAAAATCGTCTCCTCCTCTTCCTCCCAGTGCAGGATCAGTGGCTCTGCACAAAGGTTTCCGGACCCTGTCCTTAAATGCCTCCGGTGAGGAGGAATCCACAGCCACCCCAGGCAGCATCTGATGTGGTATTCCCACTGAGAACAGGTTTCTGAGGGATGACATTGAAGCCCATTCCTTTTTTTCTCGTTCACCACAGACTCACAGAGCAGATTTGTCCTTTCTTTGAACTAGCACTAAAGATTCGAAAACTTGCATTGCAATTCCATACATTGATGGAAGAGCTTGGGAATCAGAGAATTATGGAATCCCAGAATGGGTTGGGTTGGTAGGACTTTCAGGGTCTCATCCCATCCCCTGTCCTGGGCAGAGACACCTTCTACTAGGACAGGTTGCTCCAAGCCCCATCCAACCTGGCCTGGAACATTCCCAGGGATGGAGCAGCCACAGCTGCTATGGGAAATCCATTCCAGTGCCCCAGCATCTCATAGGGAGGAATTTCTTCCCAATATCCAACCTAAAGCTCCTCTTGGTCTGTTTGAAGCCATTAAGCAGTTGTGTTGCAGAACTTGTGCCTGGCCCAGCTCCTCACTCTCATCCTACCTTTCCACCATGTGCTCCCAGACAAAACAAAATCCTATTTTCAGAGTCTGCACAAGATGATTTTCCAGCTTGATTATGTACAAACACTTATTTCATCCGTTGCTAAAACACAATCCCAATAAACAGGATTCCTAAATGCTCCACTTGGAGCTACTTGCAGTGCTGAGGTAACAACGTTTAGGCACTCACCAAGTCATGGAAAACAATAGCACCAATGCTGCAGGGGAGACACATAAATTATCTGAGATAAACACCCAAAGTGAGGCAGATACTATAAGTAAATCCATCAGTCCATGGGAAGAACATCCCCATCCCTCCCTGTGTGCTCCATGCCTGGAATAATCCCTGCTAGCCTGTGGTTTGCTGCATGTTTGAGGAGTCACAGCTTGCTGCAGTCTGGTTTGTGTCTCAAACTTGGAATTCCTCAGGAGATCAAGGCACTGAAGACCTTTTAGAAAGCAATTTTAATGGGTTTTAGTCATTCAATCAATGGCAAAGTGCAATGAGAGGGATTGAGGCTGCAGAATAGATGGACAGAGAGGCTGGAGAGCACCAGGAGAAAAGGAGCTGGGAGTTTGGAGAGACAGAAAGCTGAACAGGAGCCAGCAGTGTGCTCAGGGGGCCAAGAAAGCCAATGGCATCCTGGCCTGGATCAGGATCAACCTAGTTGAGTCTATGATTGTGTGATTCTATGACAGGGAATCAAACCTGCTAGTTCAATGTGGCTCCATGTGCACTTTGTTAATTTTATCCTCCTATTGTTTTCTTTGAGACTAATGGAATTTGACTCGTGTCACCAAATCCATTTGCATGAGCTAATAAAAGTCACACAACTCACCCTGACAGTGATGCAACTCTGACCACAGAACCACAGCACCTTGTGAGGAGGATAATCTCCTGGGAGGGAGGTGACACCACACAGTGGGACCTTCCTTCAATGAGATTAGGGTTCCAGAGGGCTCAATTTTCCTGCTTTTGCCTCCAAAACTGTTCAAAATGTGATGAGTTTTATACTTACTGTGTCTGATAAAGCCAATTTTAAAGGAACATCTGTTTTCACCCTGAATATTTTCTTCAGAGTTTCATTCCTGAATGCAACAAAACACAAATACCATAATGTTAGTGCATAAAAATAGCTACAAAATGTGTCTGGGAAAAGGCCCTTCCAAAAGTCTGAGGGAGGAATCCCACCAAAAAAAAAAAGACATGGATGAGCCAAGAACACATTCAAACTCTTTGTTTTAGCATCAGCTCCTACTCCCCAACCAAAAATAGCCACCACAACCAGTATGGGCTGGGAAGGGATTTCCAGTAGTGAACAGACACACAACAAATGCACATTCAATAGGTCATGGAGATTTGTAAGTCATCAAACTCGTCAAGGTGATTAGGGGATGGAGCACTTCTCCCATGAGGAAAGGCTTAGAGAGTTGGGATTGTTCAGCCTGGAGAGGAGAAGCTTCAGGGTGACCTAATTGTGGCCTTCAATGCCTGATTGGGCTACAAGGAACATAGAGAGAGACTATTCCCAAGGGCCTGGAGGGACAGGACATAGGGAATGGTTTCCCACTGCCAAAGGGCATGGCTAGATGGGATATTGGGAAAGAATTCCCAACCTGGGCTGGTGGAAGGTGTCCCTGCCCATGGCAGGGGGTGGAATGGGATGAGCTTTAAGGTCCTTCAAACCCAAACCAGTCCCTGATTCTATGATTCTATGTTCAGTAATTGTCCTCTCACACCTTTACCACCTCCTTTTTAGCATTTTTTATATCTTTTTTTTTTAATCCAGTGAACACTAGAATAGGTGGAAAAAGTGTTGCTAGTCTGAAAGGTTCTAACTATGCCATCAGGACCAGTTCCCTGTGCCTCTGCACCTGAGTTGGAAAACCACCAGTAAGAAACAGAAGCAGCTCCTGCCCCTCAAGGGTTTTTCTTCCTACTGTCTCTACTGAGACTCCCACCAAGACAACCAGTCTAGTAACTCCCTTTTTCTTGCCCATTTCTCTCTGAGGAAGGAAGGACTTGCTGTCAGCCATGGAACTAGGTCACACCATGCAAGTCAGTTGAGCCTGGAAGGCCAAAGCTCATGCCAGCACTGTAATAACTAAACCGTCTCTCTCCTCTGGAGGAGGAGAATCTTCATTCACAAACACTGGCAGGGAAAGGCACTAAAAAAAGAAAAAAAAGGACATGCACATTCATCTGAAATAAGTGATACTACATTTGTCTGGGCAGCCTGAAGTGGCTGATGCTCCTGGAAGTGACGTGTTCTGCCCACACTGGCTCAGAGAAGGACACAGGACGACGTAGGAACTGTGAGGAGCATCAGGGAGAGAAGCTGCAATGTTACAAGAGAAGGAAATATCAGACAACTGCAGCCCTGAAACAAACAGGCTTTGAACTCACAGGGAGGAGGTTGAGATTAGAGATCAGGAGGAAATTCTTCAGCTCAGTTTTGTCACAGGTGTGATGTGGAACTTCCAGGATCCAGTTCCAGCAGGAAGGATGATGGAGACTCACTGAGAGTCTCCAGGTGGTCTCTGATACTGGATTACTTGCTCACCTGTAGCTCTATCCAGGAATCTACTCAAGAACAGCAGGAGATGAGGCCTGCAGAATCACTTAGGTTGGAAAAGACCTCCAAGACTATGAAATCCAACTTGTGACCCATCAGCACCTTGTCAGCTGGAGCAGAGCACTGAGTGCCACGTCCAGTCCTTCCCTGAACACCTGCAGGGATGGTGACTCCACCACCTCCCTGGGCAGTTCCAATGCCTGACAACCCTTTCCATGAAGAAATTCCCCCTGATGTCCAGCCTGATGTCCTCTTGTCCTGTCACTTGTTGTCTGGGAGAAGAGCTCAACTTCCACCTTGCTACAACCTCCTTTCAGGTCACTGACAGGTCTGGTGACTAAGCTACCACATAGGTCCAAGGTCTATCCATAGACAGGGATACAAGATCACCCTGGATGTTATCCTTGATTTAAAATATGGTCCAGAACCTCCCAATGCCTCTAGTGATCCCCTCCTTTCTGCCTCTAGAAAGGCCTCAGCACTGTCAGATGTTCCTCACTCCTGTGTCCCGCACCGATGCTCCTAACCCTTCCAAGATGCCTGAGACATTGTGTCAGCATCATCCTGTCTGAGGAGAACAGAGACACCTGGAAGTAATATGACTTTGACAAAGCTGAGGGCAGGAGGCCAATGGAAGGACCCACAAACTCCATATCAGCCTGATATATAACTCACTGAGACCTGACCAAGCCAAAGGGCTGAGGAGCAGTGGCATGTTGGGCTGAGGAGGAGCTGTGTCCATCCTTCCCATCCTCTCCAGCAGCTCTCTGTAATGAGCCTCACAGATGGGGGTGTAAATGCTGCCAGAGCTCCCTCTCCCCACCACCACCCTGCTCCAAGCTCTTCCCCAGCACATGTTGTAATCCCACACCCAGGAGGGTTGTTAAAACCTTACAGGAAACATTGCACATTTTTTCCTTGACTATTCATGCCATTTTCTACTAGGGACAGTAAAGATTTCGAGCAGTGGATAAAGCTCATTTGCAACAATGAGCTCCTCTCACTCCAAGAGCCAGCAGGACTCCTTGACTAAACAGGGAATAATTAATTGGAACTGGACTGGGACTAAAAAAACCAGGAGAAGACTGAAGGCTGTTTTGACCAACTGATGTGATGGTTAAGCCATCATGGTTTGCTGGGAATTATTATTGGGAGTATCATTAATGCTTGGAGTATGCAGGTTTTCCTTGTAAAAATGCTTTGGCTGTGGTCTCCTTCTTTGGAATTTGCTCCCAAAAAACACCTCCCAGAGTCATAATGACAATACCACAGATTTGCTGACTGCCTTCCCTCCCCTGCTCAGTCACCTCCCAAACCTCAGGGATGGCAAACCTGCAAAACAAAAGCTTTCCTAAGAAGCTTGGCTTGGCCTTTCCCCTAAATGATGTACACAACTGCATCTCTGTGGTCTAACCTTCTAATTCCATAATCCTGGGGGCTTCAAGAAGACTGTAAACAGGAATTGGCTCGTTACAGACAGGACTGGAAGTGCTCAGGGCTCTGAGATCACACGTGGAGGTGGGCAGACAGCACGTACATGTTTTAGTAGCCTCAGGACCTCCCTTGGGGCTCCAACTTGGGTTGGATCATGTACCAAGACTTATTAACTCCATAGGAACATCTGGCATCGACCCCTGGGTAGGCAGAACACTGAAGCTGAGGGAATCTGCTCCCTCTGAGGTTGCTGGAGCTGTCTGCACATGGTTAGTTGAGCAGCTCCACATGAATGCACATATTGTGTAGGAACAACACCATTTCTGTGTCACACAGACAAGGATTGCCCAGAGGAGTGTTTGCTGGCCCCAGGCTGGGGCCTCCTGGCCACCAGCTGGTACATGCCTTCAGTTTTGGGATGTCAGATCAAAGCTTCCATTGCTGCTTTCAGTGAGGAGGATCCCAAGGAACTTCATAACACCACTGACACCTCTGGGACAGAGAGCACAGAATTGATCAGTGACATTCACAGCACAGAGAGCAGGAGAAAAGGGAAACATTTGGCTTAGGACTCCAGAGAAAACCTTGTTTTTTAGAGAGAGCCAAGGCATGGTGAGTAGCCATGGCCAGGAGACAGAGCTGAGACCCACAGAGAAAGTCTGGACTTCACAGCTTGTCCTGCCTCAGAGGTGTGAAGTGGTGAGTTGTGACTTACCTCTCCCATCGTTGTGTGTTCAGACAGCCCACAAAGCTGTCCTGTCTGTGAGCATCCCAAGGGAACATCGGGCAAAATTTCCATGCCAGAGGTTGTACTAGGCAAACCTGTCCAGGTCTCCTGGATACACACAGCAAAAAAAGGCAGAGATTCCAAACCAGTGTTGAGTCGGGATTAATGACAGCTCTCTTGACACTTCCTCTTGTGACTCCAATAGGGACCACTTCCCCCTCCCAACTGCCCTTTTCCATGTAACCTCTCCACAGCAATTAGCTCTCCTGCTTCCACTAACCCCCCCAAACCCAGAAGGAAGATGTCTAGGAGGCTTTAACAGCTGGAAAGAAGCAAACCCAGCCCTGAGCAATCAGGTCTTTTCAGGACAGCAGTGATCAAAGAGGTGCTCTGTAAAAGTGATCTTTGCAGCCAGCTGTGTGCAGGAGACAGAAACCTTTTCACTGCTGGGAATCAGATTTAACCTGTAGGCAGAGGAAGAAAGGATTGATCACTGGTTAATCCTCTGTCTCCAAACTCAACTTTTCAGCATACCAAAGGGGATGGGGAAAGGGGGGAGGGAAGTGTGTTACTAAATGCAATATTCTGTCTCAGGGAGAGGAGACACATTTAAACTCAGTTTTAACACAAGTTATCTAGCACTTGTGTGCAGAAATATGATTCTTCCTTAGACAAGGGACTGGGGGGAAAAAATCTTTTTGAAGGACAATGAAGATTCTCAAGGGCAGGTGCTTCCTTCAGCTGCTTTGGGATCAGGAGATTCGTGGAGGGCACAAAGAACAGAGGGTCTAGGAAGTACCATGGATTGCCAAGGTTGTTCTCTAAAGTTCTCACATTATCCACATGGGAAAGGAGAACCTGGAATAGGAAAAAAAGGGAATGGGTTTCTTGTAGGATTCCTTTGTGATGGGCAGAGCATTGCCTCAATCATTTTTGCTCACTCCCAGCTCCAGCTGATAGGAGACTTTAAGCAAACAAGACTGAATCTTCCTCCTGGAAAATGCCTTCAATAACTGCTCCCAAAAAATCTTGAGCACAGAAGGATTTCAGCTCCTCAAGGATGAGCAGAGAGTGCCAAACCTGGTGTGTCCCAGAGAGACCAACCCCATTGTGCTCTCCACACTGCTGTGCCCCTTCCAGGGTTTGCCTGAGGCATTCCAAGCTGCTCCCAGGGCCCACACTCTGGGGGTGGGAAGGGACAGGTCTCCTCAGACACAGGAGCACTTTGTGCCTCTCCAAAGACAGAGAGACCTGAATGGGAAGATGAATTTTCAAGCAGAACTAAGCACAGAGTGAGGCAGCAGAGTCCTGGCTGAGGGAACAGCACCAAACAAGGATGTCCCCACTCAGCCCTGAAATGCTCTTGAGCTGCAGCTCTCCCAGTGCTGAAGGCAACATCTGTGCTACCTCTTCCAGGCTGCTAGAACATTCCTAACAGGTGTGAGGCAAAATAAGGAACTCAAGAGGCTAAACTGAACAGCTGCACTTGTGAAACTCCTTGTCTCAATCCTTCTGGCTCGTGGCAACAAGCCACTGGCTCCTAAGTGCATCCCTTTCCTGGCTCCCCAGAGCCTCAGCTCATCCTCTCACCCATCTCTGTTCACACACACATTTTATTTTCCTGAGCTTTGAGACATTACAGATTTCTGGCTGTAGCCAAAAAAATGGTGTTTCTTTGTACAGCGTTTATAAACTCGGAGGAAAATTCAGCATCATCCAGACTCTGGGTTGGTTTGGGGTTTTAGTTTCACCCCTAGAGAAATGGAAAAACAGTGTGTACATGCTCACAAGGGGCGGGAAGCTCTCCAGAAAGATGGAGGCTGGAGATTAATCCAAACCTCTGGAGTTTTCAAGAAAATATCAGCCCAGAAATCTCACAGGAATGAACTGGCTCTGGAGATTTCTGCCAATTCCTTCTGCTGACCCCACCCAAAGCTGAAAAACAGCCCCAAAAGCAAAGCTACTCTTTTTTTTTGCACAATATTTTTCAGGCTCATGGACTGTGGATAGACCCAAAGTCAACCCTTGCTTCATCCAAACTGCTCTGCCCAGCCAAAGATTGCAAAGGCATAGATTTAGCTTAATTGAGATGGTCCCAGACTAACTCTTAATTCCACATGGCAACCAGAAGTTTGATCCTCTGTATCTCTGCACTGTTCCCTCAATAAAGCCCAATTGCTTTTGGCCAGCACAGCCAGTCAGGTTCTTCCATTAACCTTTCCCCAAGCCAAAACACGTTGGGTGTAAGAGACATCAAGTTCCTGAGCCAACACAGCCAGAGAAATACCTATCAGGAGA
This sequence comes from Acanthisitta chloris, assembly GCF_000695815.1. Classification (NCBI taxonomy): domain Eukaryota; kingdom Metazoa; phylum Chordata; class Aves; order Passeriformes; family Acanthisittidae; genus Acanthisitta; species Acanthisitta chloris. The sequence continues at coordinate 40,075 of NW_008660857.1, forward strand.
GAGGAATCCAAGAGCTCCCCCTAAACTCCAGCTGCCTTGTCTCTCCTGGACATCTTTTCAGCCTTTGAATGCTTTCTGCACAAGCCATTCCACCCTTCAACACTTCTTCCAGGAAAGCACACACAATTCCAGGAACTCCACGCCTCAGGTGGATAAATAGGAATGACAAAAGCAACTTTCTGCTGGCAGAGTGGAACTGCTGAGCCTCTAGACACAACTGCAGCAAAGGCTACTGTGAAGGCCAACATTTTCCAAGGAAATCAAAAATCAATGCATGGCTTGGAGAGGAGAACTTCTGGAAAGAGTAAGGAACATGTCTAACCCTGTACACTCAGCAAAATCTGATCTCACAGCCTGAGATCATTCCTTGGCTTCCAATCACATCTGGGAGTTACTCCCAACACAGTGGGAAGAGAAGTTGTTTTTAGGGAGATCCAAGTTCTACTTCTAAACCTCCTTATAAAACAGGAGCTGTTGCCATTTAGCACTGCAGGTGTCTCTTCCCTCCCTCCTTCCCTCCCTCCTTCCCTTCCTTCCTTTCTTCCTTTCTTTTTATCCCAGCTGAGGTTTGTGGTGGCCTCTAGTGGAACAGGGAACAAAGGGGATAAAAAGGACTAATGTGCAAGGCATGTGCAGCTTCCTACCCAGCTGACCAGGCCTTCAGCTATTCCTCACTGGATTAGTGGGAATTTGTTTGAAACTACATGGAAAAGCTAATGCTATAGCCTAGTCTGGGGGTGATCCATCAGTTCAGGCCACTTGCAGCACCATGACTCAGCCTGTAAAGAAGAAACTACCCCAAACAGCTTTGAAGTGATGTTTTTGGTGTTGTCAAGTCCACAGGAATAACATCCCTTGTTCGGTTCCAGCCTATTGGCTTCCTCAGGCCAGGAGGTGGATGCAGGTTGTAAGTGGATTTGGTTTGAGGCTCAGGAGAACAGCTCTGGAGCCCAGTGACCAGCCTGAGGTCACAGCAACCCTTCAGGTTCTGCTGCTGCTCCAGCCAGCTCAAGATTTGGTTTCTGACTTCAAGACACGTGGACTGATCAATGTCTAGAGTTGTAATCCCTTCCTCCCTCCATTTCCTAGCAAACTCTCAAGCTCACAGAAAATTCCAGGTTATTTCTCTGCCTCTCCATGGGATGATTCCAAGATGGCTTTTCCATCATGACCTTGCATGCTTTGGCCTTTCCACAGGCTCTTCATTACTCTGTGCTGTACAAGTTCTTCCCCCTCCTGGCCACTGGCCCCGTGTTGCTCTTGCTCCAAAGAAACTCATTGCCCAATGTTTAACATTACTTTTTTTGGTTTCAATGACATCATTCCTCCAATGCTAGTTCGAATTATTGCTCTCCAGACCTTCTTCCCAGCCCTTTTGCAATCACCTCTTCCAGCAAACTCATACTCTCAGCTGCTGCCAGGCTTTGGTGGTTCAAGCTGGAACAGCAATTCCATGCCAGGAATCTTCCCAGGGCACCTCTGTTCTGTCCTCAGCCCATAGCCAAAAGAAAAGGCCTCAGGATGAAGTTCAACATTTCATTTTCTTAATAACACTTGCTAACAACTTCATCAAAATAACTTTGTGCTCTGGGTCTCCTCCATATGACCTAAGGCTCATGGATTTCTGGCCCAGGATTGAGAAACCATTCGCAAACTTCTGTTTGATCATAAATCAAGGCCAGTAATTACCTTTTTTTAATAAAACCAGCCCGGGTTTGCTGTTTCCAGACTCCACAATGGGTCTGCAGTGTTGCCTTGCTCAGAGTTCAGGAATTCCAGCAGACTCCATGTCATGAGAGCACCTGTTGCAGCTTCTGGAATGTGTATCCCAACTGTGAATAGCTGTTCTGCATGACCCTGGAGGGAACAACGTGCACACACTCCTTATCTCTGCCTTCCCATGGCTCTTCTTGCACTTTTCCATAGATTTCTTTCCATTCCTTGCTGACACACTGCCTTCCCCAGTGAGAACTCTGCCTCCTCACACAGCCCATGGAAAGGCCAAGAGGAAAGGCTGGGGAGTTCATTTGGAAGTGCTGCTGGAAGCTTGGGAGAAGGCAGGTTGGGTGAGGTCCAGAGGAGGTCCTAAGGTGTTGCCATCACGGTGCTCTGGGTCTCATCCAGACCGAGGGAGTCACAGGAAGCAGCAGCACCAAGTCTGGGGGGAGAGGATCACTCCAGCTGTGCCTTGGCACAGGAAATTATGTGGAAAAAGGGAAAACCAATAACCTTTGTCAAAGGAGCTACATGGAACGCTCCAAAACGTCAGTGTGATAGTAGGAAACTTCTCCAGCAAGTAAGGCCAAAACCAGAGGGGTTTAAACCCTCTGTGCTTGGGAGGATGCTGGAATCAACTGCAGTGTTCACCCTTGGGATTCCTGGTCACATCTGGGACCTCAGTGTTGTCTTGATCTTTTCATGCCCTGTCTGATGAAATTCCAATGTACCCTGAGTACATTTCCAAGGAACTCAGGACTTCTGGGAAGTCATTACAAAAATGACACTGCAGCCATTCATGCCCTGAGTTCAGAACTGGCTTGCTTCCCCCTCAAATCCACAACATGCTGCAAAGAAAACATTCCTCCCACTCCAAGCAATCTTCTCCCTGCCCTGAATCCAGGCTGGCTCAGGCACCCAACCTCTCCTAGCTCTGCATCATCCACACACATCACACACACAGGAAAGGCTTCCAAGATGGCAAAACAACTGCAACACCCAATGTGGTTGTTGATTTCCCTCAATTCTAGACGTGTTGGGTCTAGAGTTGGGGTGTAGTTGGGGTCTAGACGTGTTGGGTCTAGAGTTGGGGTGTTAGAGAAATAAAGAAAAGGCAACTGTTGATATCAGCCTTACCTATCGCTGCTGCTCAGAGGGTGTGAAAGCCTTTACACTTGGTGCTTTACAAACTTATAATATTTGCAGGGAAAAGCTAAGGCCTAGTTGGTGTTTCACCTCAAAAGGAACTGAGAATTGAAAGCCAAAGGATAATTCCTGAGAGCTGGAGGTCAGAATCATAGAATTAAAGAATTTAGAGGTTGGGATGGAGTTTAGAGATCATCCAGCCCCAACCCCTGCCCTGGGCAGGGACACCTCCTACCAGAGCAGGTTGCTCAAGGCTCATCCAGCCTGGAATGAACATTGCCAGGGTTGGGGCAGCCACAGCCTCCCTGGGCAACCTGTGCCAGTGTCTCACCACCCTCACAGGGAAAACATTTTTCTCACATCCAGCCTAGACTTTCCCTCCTTCAGTTTGAATCCATTACCCCTTGTCCTGTCACTGCAGTTCCTAACACAGAGTCCCTCTCCGTGAGGCTGAAAGGATGGAGCGTATAGCAGAGAAAGTGCAGATCCTCGTGATGTGTATAGCAGAGAAGCAAAGTGTAGAACTGAAAGGATGGAGTGTATAGCAGAGAGAGAAAGTGCAGATCCTCGTGGTGTGTATAGCAGAGAAGCAAAGTGTAGATTCTCATGGCCTGAGTGCGATATCCAGGCTGCAGGGGAAGGTTCCTTGCGGTTCATTTCGGGACGAACACGAGTTGCTTTCCCAACACGTTTTGTTTGAGAAGAGCCGCAAGATGTTATGGCCTGAGTGCGATAACCAGGCTGCAGGGGAATGTTCCTTGCCGTTCATTTCGGGACGAACACGAGATGCTTTCCCAACAGGTTTTGTTTGAGAAGAGCCGCAAGATGTTTTCAACTTCAGAGCTGCACTTTGCTTTGTGCAGAGTCAGGGTAGGTTTTCTCCTTTCGCAAGGACGCAGTGCCACCTGGTGACCGAGCTCGAAGGGTTGGTGTTCCTGGCTCTGCGGGAGTCAGCTAACCCTTGACCCATCTCCCAACCCTGTGTTTTCCCACGCCTGCAGTGATGGTTACAGACCTGAGCTGTGGGCACAGAGCTGTGTCCATCACCCCATCAGCAGAGAGGTAGGAGGATGGGGCCAAAACCTCCTCCTCCCATCATGGCTTGGCCAACAGCAGCAGCACTAGGGTCTTCATGGGGAATCACTTGTCATCAGAGCTGAACAGAAGCTCCATGGGGGGCACCTGGTACCCCCCACTGACACCTCAGTTCAGTGACACGGACCCTGACAAGGACAGGGAGATGCAACTCACACCTTGTAGTGTTTAGTGGGAATCAAGTGATGGTTTGAAGGAAACAACCCCCCGACAGGAGGTTGGAGTCAGGTGGGGGTTGGTCTCTTCTCCCAGGCAACCAGCAGCAGGACAAGAGGGCACAGACTCAAGCTCTGCCAGGGCAGGG
>NW_008660857.1:44388-46569 GCF_000695815.1 Acanthisitta chloris
GGGAGGTGGTGGATTCACCATCCCTGGAGGTTTTTAGGATGAGACTGGATGTGGCACTTAGTGCCATGGTCTGGTAACCATGGTAGGGTTGGACTGGATGGTCTTTGAGCTCTTTTCCAGCCTGATTGATTCTATGATTCTATGAGTCTAATAATTATGGGCTGGTAAATGTATTTAAAGACAGTCATGAAGACACTGGTAAGAGCTCTGGCTCTTTTCTGTCCATGGGAGAGCAGAGTCAGTGCTGTGGGCACAGAGCACCTGACTCCAGGGAGCATTGCCTGCTGTGGCTGTGTTTGGTTCTCAAGGCCTGTGACCCAGTCCCACGCAGCGCTGACCGAGTGCAGAGATTTTCCAGGGAATATCTATCCATATGGGAATCCTGGGAGCCTTTCTGGGGGTTTTCTATGCAGAAATGTGTTATCTGAGGGGGAGGATGAAGCTGGTTGTAGATGGATACCGCAGATGAGAAGAATCGAGGTCATGCTGTGCCTTCTGCCTCAGGGAGTGAACTCTACAGCTAATCTTAAACCTCATCCCAAGGGATAAAGTGCAGGACAGGCTGGATTTGGAATCCTGCTCTGGGGACTCCACATCGCCCCACAGGCTACCGAGATCTCGCGAGATCTCCCCCAGTCCCTTTCCCGCCGCTCCGTCTCCCGTAATCACACGAGATCTCCCCCTGAGCATCTTTCCCGCCCTTCCCGCACCCCTGATCTCGCGATATCTCCACCTCAGTGCCTTTTCCGCCACTCCCGCACCCGCGATCTCGCGAGATCTCCCTTCAGCCCAGTTGCCGCCGCTCCAGTGATCTCGCGAGATCTCTCTCTGTTTCCCGCCCCGTTCACCCTCACGCGTCGCTCTCGCCTCTTGGCGCTCTCGCCTCACGTCGTCCCTTTCCGCCGCTTCCCCTTCACTCCTTCTCGTCCTGCCCCGGAGGTGGAACGTCCTCCCGGGCGGCACTTACGAGTTCGGCGGTACCGGAGTTGCCGATGACCCCCGGGGCTGCCCTTGGCCCGTCATGGCTCTCAGCCTGGACCGCTTCAGGCGCCTCCACCACAGCCGTTCGAGGAGTCCCAGTACACCTGGGAGAAGACTTAATACCCTATTGGGGGGTTTCAGGACACCTGAGAGGATCTCAGCACCCATTTGGGAGGTCCCAGGACCCCTGGGAGAGGACTTAACTCACTTTTTGGGGGTCCCAGTACACCTGGAGGTGTCCTGGTACCCCTTTGGGAGCTGTTTGTCCCCCCTGAAGAGTCCCAGGACCCCTGGGAGAGGACTGAGCACCCATTGGGGAGGTCCCAGTGATAATATGTATGAGAATTTAATGTATATAAACTGAAGTTTTTGTCCCTGGTTGCACAAAGAGGGATCCCCCTTGTGCCCAGTGCTGAATAAACAAATTCCTGCTATTCAGAGGTACAAGTCTGTGAGTAGTTCTTTGCCAGGTTTTCTTGGCATCACCAGGACACCTTGGGAGAGTCCCAGGACCCCTCGGAGAGAATTTCTCTTCCTTTTGGGGAGTCTCAGTACACCTGGGAGAGGATTTTACTCCCTTTTGGGGGTCCCAGGACCCTTTGGGGGGCTCTTTGTCTCTCCTGGAGTGTCCCCCCCACTCCTGTGCTACTCCCACCCTTATCCAAGTGCCCCCCACCCTATCTTTTGGGGGTCCCACCCCCATTTGGGGTCCTCTGTCCCCTCTGGGAAGGCTCACACTCCTCTCTAGAAGGATCTACACCATTTTGGAGGGGCTCACATGATGTTTGGGGGGTCTTACCCTCCTCAAAGCCCCTAATCCTGCCCCCCCGATCCTTCTGACCCCCCCAGATGTGGCTGTTGGGGGAGATGCTGATGGGACCCCGGGTGGCTTGGACACAGGGATGGCTTTCTGTGAGGAGCTCTGTGGTCGAGTTCCTCAATCAGGTGGCTCAGGACAAGGCAGAGGAAGGGACCAACGACCTCCCCAGCATCACCCTCCTCACCATGGAGAAGGTGAGGGGCACTGGTGGGGGATTTGGGGGTCTGGGGGAGGTTCTGAATGGAGAAACTGAGGTAATTTGGGGAGTAAAGAGATAATTGGGGTATAGGGGAGGTAATTTGGGTCTGGGGGAGGTCCTGAGGGGGAAAAGACCCTTTTTGGTGGGTGCAGGAAGTGATTTGGGGTCAATTAGTCCTTGA
>NW_008660857.1:46685-47271 GCF_000695815.1 Acanthisitta chloris
ACCAGGCTGAGTGTCCCTTTTGGGGGCTGTAACCTCAATTTTACCCCATCCTCCTCCTCCTCCTCCTGGAGTTTGGGGTTGGGGGGACTGTGGGTGCTGAGCTCCCTCATCCTGCCCCCCCGGGGGGTTATCCATGCTGTCACCCCGTGCTCCAGGGGGTGGGTGTTGGAGGCTGAGCCCACTCTGCTGCTCCCCATAAATCCTCTCTCCTTTCACTGTCACTTTGTTTGCTGTCCCCAGCGCTCACACGTGGCTGAGCCCCCCGTGCAGAGCCCCGCAGAGCCCGGAGGAGAGCGCACAGGACCCCCCAGTGCTCCCAGTGCTCAGCACCACTTGGATCCAGCCCAGCGTGAGCATCGTCCCCGTTGCGTCAGGCCAGGCAGGGGAGTGCGGCTCAATGGGAAGAGGAGGAGCCGCAGGAAAACCAACCAGGCAACTCATTCATTCCCTCTGACGAGGAGGATCCGTCCCGCTCCCGGCGCAGCGGTGGCAGCGCGTGGGTGCTGCCATAGCCCCGTGCCCGTGGCAGCTATTAATAGCGGCTGCGGATTTTAATTGCTGCTGCTCGGCGCTGGGGAGAGGCAGG
>NW_008660857.1:47511-48605 GCF_000695815.1 Acanthisitta chloris
CTGGATGTGGCACTTAGTGCCATGGTCTAGTAACAACAGTAGGGTTGGACTCGATGATCTTTGAGGTCTCTTCCAACCTGATTGATTCTATGATCACCTCCATCCCCCCGTGCCAGTGGTGGCAGAGCTGGGGGCAGTTCCAACCCCACTCAGGCTGTGCAGGGGGTTCAGCCAGCATTTGGGGGTCCCCCCAGTGTGTCCCCTCTGGGGTTTGGGGGCTCTGCCATGGGGAGGTGGCACTGGTTGGTGACAAAGCTCCTGTGGTGCCACCACACACACGTGTGTGGCTCCTGGTCCTGCACTGGGATGCCACCACAGCCTCTGTGTCCCCAGAGCCTGACACCCTGCCCAGGGGGCTCATGGCACCTCTGCCCCCCATGCCCTGCTGGGCTGGGGTGTTGGCATCTGTCTGTCCTGTTGCTGTGTCCCGTGACACCTGTGGGGCTCTGTCCCCATCCTCCTGTCCCTGGGCTGTTCTGTGTCCCCACCTGTGCCTGTGGTTCCTGTCTGTGGGTCCTCATTCCTAAGTGTTCCTGGCCATACATCCCTGTCTGTCCCAATTCCCACATGTCCCCATCTCTCTCCATGTGTCCCTGTCTATGTGTCCCCATCCCTGTGTATCCTTGTCTGTCCCATCCCTGTCAGTGTGTCCCTATCCATGTATCTTCATCCCTGTCCATCTGTCCCTATCCGTGTATCCTCATCCCTCTTGTATCCTTGTCTGTCCCATCCCTGTCCGTGTGTCCCTGTCCATGTTCCCATTCCGGGTATCCCCATCCCTGTCCATGTGTCCCCATCCTCGCACATCCCTGTCCATCTGTCCCATCCCTGTCTGTCTGTCCCATCCCTGTCCGTGTGTCCCCATCCTCGCAAATCCCTGTCCATCTGTCCCGTCCCTGTCCATGTTCCCATTCCAGGTATCCCCATCCCTGTCCGTGTGTCCCCATCCTCGCGTATCCCTGTCTGTCTGTCCCATCCCTGTCCGTGTGTCCCCATCCTCGCGCATCCCTGTCTCTGTCCCATCGCTGTCCATCTGTCTCATCCCTGTCTGTCTGTCCCATCCCTGCCCATGTGTCCCCATCCTCGTGCATCCC
>NW_008660858.1:0-1824 GCF_000695815.1 Acanthisitta chloris
TGACGCATGTGGCCCCTCTGCCTCCCCCAAAAGACTCTGCCGCCGCCCCGCTGAGCCCCTGGATGCCGCTGCGCCTGCCGTGGTGGTGGTCTCAGTGAAACACGACCCCCTGCCTCACCTCCTCCCCGAAGCAAATGGGCACAGAAGCACCACCTCACCCACAGTAGTTTCACCTGCTATTGTTTCCCCCACACAGGTAACCGGAAAAAGAAAGAGAAGGAAAAAAAAAGTGGCCGCCCCTCACCCCATCCCACATAGTATCCACTGCACCCCTTCTTTCTTCCCCACCTTCCCCCGAGGCAGAGCACCGATGCACACTGCCAGCCCTGGGGTGGCTCCTGAGGTCATGCTTGCTCTTCAGGCACTCAGAGCCCTGACGTGAGTTATCCAGCTTACTTGCCTCACAGTTTCCTGAGGAATGTCAAGGCTAAACTGGCCCTGACACGGGGGTCAGGAAACTGGGGGGCAAGTAAGCTGGTGTCCTGATCCCACTGGTCTGGTGGCCACTCATTGCGTGCCTGGGAGTCAGACTGGAGTAGTTGCCTGGGTGCTGCCATTCTACCCCTCAGCGGCAGCGCCGATGGCTCAGCCCCGCGGGCTCCCCCTTTTCTGCCTTGTTTTTTTTTCTTCTTTCTCCCCTATTTTATTTCTCTTTTAGTGAGAGATGTGAATTATGAAAGTCGGGCCAGAAGAGTAGATAGGGGCATCAGGTATCATTAGTGTGTGTGGTGTTCTTGATGTGCTAATGAACTATTTGAATAACCTCAAATGCAGGAAACAGCCGGGAGAATACTCAATTACACACTAGTAATGAGGGTGTAATTTTAAACTTCAGAAGTTAACAAGAGGGTTAATATGGCAATTGCATTCATCTTGTATTTGTTTATTTAAAATAGCTCTTTTTCCTGGCAGTGATCCTCTTCTTTTTTTTTCTTTTTTTTTTTCTTTTTTTTTAAAAGGCACATTGGCTTTAGTTGTGTTAGTTTCACCATAGTGGTGAAATATACAGTCAGAGCACAATTAAACAGGTTTAGGTGCAGCTTAACTGTGGAATGAGCCCAAATTCATTAGATGTGTTTTCGCTGAGGTGGTGTTGTCAAAAACGCTGTTGAGCTGTGCCTTGATATGTGCCTTGCGGACCCCCCCACTCCGCTGTGTGCCAGCACGTGCTGGTGCCTGCTTCCCATCCCCTCCGAAAGTACTTTCCTCTTGGGTGTGTGAGCGCTGGAGCTAAATTACTTCAATTAAAGACTCACTGCACCTCTACAATTGGCTTGAAGTTTGAAGTCATTCTAACTAAATCTATAAAGCGTATGCAGTTACGTTGTGCCCCATAAAATACCGTGTTTCAGGCAAGAACTTTACTGCTGGCTGCCCTACATGATTACAAAACCCCTCTGACATTCTTGTGTCAAGTAATAACAGGGATCGCAGCCGGCAGCCAGAGAGTGCGGCGCTGGGCAAGCACAGGTATATGACATGCCTGAGCTGTTTCCCAAGTGGAAATACCAGTTCTGGACAGACTGACCCTTTCAAAGAGTTTGCCAGCTAATCAACCAGCCTGAAGGCTAATTGGTGCGGAGGGGGGGGAGAGGGAGAGAGAGCAGGGCTTCCAGTGAATGCCTGCATAAGCGTCTATGTTCTTTAAGATACCTGTGACCTCCCCTTTCTGGCAGGGAGGCTTTTTTTGGACCACATCAGTGGAGTACTGTAGCTTGATCTCCTGCTGTGTGTATCTGGTGTCTCTGAATGGCTTAGAGGCTTGATTATGTGCAGATAATGTTTTTGTTCTAGCTCATTATTTCAGGTAAAAGCTAATGCTCG
>NW_008660858.1:1997-16867 GCF_000695815.1 Acanthisitta chloris
CGCGGAGTATGTGTGTCTTTAACCTGTTAATTGAGGTGTCTTGGTACTTTCAGTCATCAGGCTGGAGAGCTCGATCTCTACCCTGGCCCACAAATCTCTTCACACTTGCATAAAGCTTGGGCGAGGGGAAATCCAGCTGCTGTACTCTTTGTTGTAGAGCTGTGCTTCCTACATGAAGCATTCTCATTAGCAGCGGGCTATAGGGAGAACGGGAGAAACGGCTAAATTAGATGATGGAGTACACAGGCATGTGCTGTTTTCTTAAGTGTATCGAGAAAGAAAATGAGCAATCAGCAAGGGTACTAGACAATGTGGTTTTTTTTTCAGTTCTACATTCACAGTTTCATGAGCAAAGCAAGGTGCCCAGTCAACTTTGTAGCTTAATCTTGCCTTTGCTGCAAAACTCGTTCAGTTAAATCTTTAGGAGAATGAAAAGTGCCTCTTTTTATTTATTTATTTATTTATTTATTTTTAGCTTTTAGTCACCAATTCTTCATGTGTCAGTTTTACCTTATGCACTTCTGGGATGTGACAAAATGAAAAAATACTGGCTGTGGAATGGATTTCTTTGGGTGAATGTTAATTCTAAACTTTTTCTCTCTAGTTACTTTTTATAATAGTTACACTAATGGAGGTCCAGGGCATTTCCTGGGGAAATTAATGACCGGCTGGGGTTAATGGCCCAAGGCATTGCCTTAAGCCATCATCTCTCCCAGCCGGTCATTAATCCCCAGGAAATGCCCTGGCCCTCAATCGTTATTGCTTAATTATAAACAAAATGTTTCCAGGCTTTTTTACTGAATATATCTCATCAAGTACCGTGACACTAAATTCCACTGTTGACAAATATTACTGATTCCTTGAAAACATGAAGGTCGTACGTTTGTGGTTTATTGGCTGCCTGTAATTAGTCTTCCAGGGGGCAGATTCTGCTGCCCTCATGGACTTGTGCAATACTCTAGTGGAAAAGTGCTGGTGAGATATGTGGGTTTCTCAGCGTCTTTATACTGTGTGCATTTTTTTTTTTTTGAATAGCATTGATAGCATTAAAACAAAGTATGGAAAAGGTTAAGTGAAAGCACTAGATGGAATGCCTTCAATTTGCACTGACTGCAAACTTAAGAATCTGAGCAAGAATGTTTATTTTATGCTTTTCCGTGGTAGTTGCTCCCATCTTTTGTTTTAGCCCCGAGATGTCTTTTCAGCACTGGGTTTGTAGGAGCCTCTTTCAGAGCTCAGGAAAGGTACATTAAATGTTCATCTTGATTCAAATATTGCTTTAGGTTGCAGCCTTGAATGCAGTATTTATAGTGTATTTTAAGCATGCAGTACTGTGCCATCATGGCACAACTTTCTTTTCAGTCCTTATTTGCTCTGAAGTGTAGCAATTTTCCTGCCACTGACAGCAATACTTCAGATGAAGTTGATGACAGAGGGATGTAATTTGGCTGTTGTTCATCTCTCATGTTGCTGAAAGATGAACAATAGCTAAAGCTTAAACATTTGATGCTACAGTGTGATGGTAGCTTTTGGGATTTATAGATCCGGTACATGCTGAACTTCCTACAGTAGTAATACCCAAAAATAGGTCTAGAAAAATAGATTGGCCCCTGTCATGGGGGAGGAGAGTTGCTTGTCACTTGCAAGTGCTTTGTTTACACTGGTTTTTGAACTCAGTTGGGTTTCTCTCGGCAGCCTGTGAAGAGTTTATCAGCTATTAAGATTTCTCCCAAACATTTGGTCATTAAAACCTGAGCCATGTGCATTTGTCTTGGCTGTTTCAGGGAATCCTGGAAGTTTTTTTTTCTCCTGCCTTAAATTCAGAGCTGCCCTTTTTGCTTTCTTCTGATCTGGCACGTGTCTTTTCATTGGCTGTGAAGGGCTTACTTTGACCTGAACCAGAAATCTAGTTCTGACTGCAGATTTTGCAAAAGAAGGCAGAACAGTAGCACATGACAAATATAAGTAGGCAGCAGGCACAAGTGAGAACAACTCAGAAGTAGCTAATAAGTTTAGTGCTTTTTAGTCTTTCTTTTTGGAGGTGGATAAGAATCTTTCTGCATGATCTTTGATCTGGGAACATCCTGCACTTCCGTTAAATGGCCACAAAAAAAGACTTGTGTTCTGTACAAATATTTGTAGTACTCTGTCCAGAATCATCACTAGGTGTTTTCCCAGCATACTGGGCAGGAGAACTCATCAGACAGCTTCAGGGAGGGCAGCTTAGGATGGCTGTGTTAGGATGCTAAGCTTTATTTGTACAAGGGAGCAATATCCCTATGTTAAATACTGGAAGTGCCATAGCTGACTGATGACTACTAAATACCTGGTTAATTCTTGTGGCAGTACTGCTGTTGGTCAGGTTTCAGAGGTTCGTGCTGCCTGCCCTACTACCTAGTTAGCGCCCTTCTCTTTGATTAATGGATTATCCTAGGTTGCAAGAAAATCCAGGATTTGCTTGGTATCTTTTTCTGAGAGAAACACTGAAGTTTAAATCTTAAAATGTGAGGGTTAAAGGAACTTTAGCCTACAGTTAAAGAAACTGTACCTACCTGAGAGGGTACTGTTTGTTACTTTGTTACTTGTGGGGTTTTTAACAAGGAAACTTTTTATATACTAAGTTAAAGATCTGGAAAGGTTAACTGTAGAGAAGACCTGTTACACCTGATAGTTATCAAAATTGCTTTGAAATCCTCAGGGGGCAGGGGGATAGGGTAGCTGTGGTGTCAAGTATGGTCCTCTTATAAATCACCATATTAAATACATGAATCCTGGTTATTCCTCTCTTTAGTGGAAGTCAGTGTGTTTGCAACTGAGTGCTTCTGAAGATTCTTTGAAGAGAGATGGGGGTTTTTTTCAAGAAAGTAGGATATCCCAGGCTATGTTCCTTATATAACAAACATGGTAGGCATGTGGATGCTTCCCAAGAGAAGTACAAGAAAAGCAGAATAGAGATTAGGCTTAATGATTTCATATACAGGTTTGGGGGCAGTATATGCACTGAAAGGAATGAAGGGAATTGATCTTTTCTTTCCTAGACTGATGCTGGTCCATTTCAGATCACCTGTTAGGGAGGGAGTTGATTTGAGGTGACTCAGGAGAGTATTTCAGAGAAGATCCAAGAATGGAGTTTTGATACATGCCTTTAGAATTTTAGCTGTGGAGTTGAAAGTCCAATACTGTCTTTGTAGGTCCTCTTTGTTGCATTGGCACAATGCATTGGAGGTATTAAATTATGTAGCTTTTTCAGATGGTGTTTTCTTCTAATATCACTTTAAAAGTATTTTTACTTTTTAGAAATTAGATTCCTTTTATTTAGTTGCATCATGTGAGCTAGTCAGAGAACTTGCTTTGTCTAGCCTTCAGGGATGGTAAGAATGCAAGAAGTGATTAGTTTTGTGTAGCCCAAATGAAGATGATCTTTTTAGTACAGTTAGGACAAAAAACCAAAATCACTGAAGCACTGCTGTATTTTGACACTTTTTTAGATTCTATAGAACCTGAAATGACTATGTTGGTACTCTGTACACATCAAAGATAAAATGTACAAGCTTAAAGGCAGCAGAAAGCTTTTTTTTCTTTTTTAAATAAAAAGTCATCTGTGATTATCCTGTAAAAGATTTCCCATTGCCCACTGCTCTCCTTCTAGAGAGCAAGAGATCAGAAAGTATTCAGTCTAATTGGTGAGCCTGTATGACAGGGAGCTGCCTTATTTCATGTATGGTGTAGAAATAAATGAGTGCTTAAACCCTTTGAAACACACCACTACTGCAAAAGCCATAGGCTGTAATTAAATTGAATGTAGGGTTGTATTGTCTTGTGCCCTTGGCTATAAACTTGATAACAGACCATGGTACCCCCACTATTGTGTTCGAAGCTGGAACCTAATTAGAGATGTTGTAGATTTTCAGTCACTTTCGAAGCCCTTCTGTTCATCTTTTTCCCTGTGTCCTTTCTTATTATTTTGCTTTTCTGTTACTGAAGCAATAAATGCACCCTTCTTTTCAGAAGGAAATTGTTAAAGGCATGTAGCCAAATATGTATGTGCAAGATAATTTTTATCATACTTTGGATTCAAGGGACAAGTGTTGGTAACTGCATTTTATCTGATGTAAAAGAGATTTATTAGTGTTGTGATAGTAAAAATATATAATCATGTTTCCAGGGAATGCTTTCTAAGTCTCTTCCAGGCATTTGAGGGGGGGAATAAGGAAGGGATTTGAACTTCTCATAATACCTTGATCTAAAAGTAACATTGGAAGACATATGATTGAATTCTGTTCTGGTTGTTTTTGGGGGATTATCAACAAGGAAAAATGGGTCTTCCGGGCTTTCAGAAATTCACATGGTTTTGCACTCAGCCAGGTTTAGTTAGTTATCTGAAAACCTTCAAACTTGCTAAGGCCTTAATCCCCAATGAGAACAAGTGCCTTTGATGTGTTTTTAATGCAATTTTTAGTTTTGGAAATAATCAAAGTTGTAGTGCACAGATGCAGTGCATGCATTTCCAGTAAGTTCTTAGTTAATTGATGTGCCTACCTATGTTATGCACCTGTACACTTCCGTAGCTAGGACAGGTCGTTTTAATGAATTTGAGTGAAATTTTAAAGCCCTATTCACTTTTGTATGAAAGCTTTTTTTAATATATATTTAGGACACATCTGCTCTGTATAGCACTGTCCTGAGCTAGCACCTCCTCAGGACTTCTGACTTGCTTCAAGTCCTAGCCCAAGTGTTCAGATGTGGTTTGCAGTGTTTCTGGTACATAAACTGGGTCGTGTAGTCTGGATAATGCATTATTGTGTAGCTTTTGGCTAGGGGTAATCACTTCTCTTTGAACAGTGGCACCAGCTGTGTGAAACTGATCCTCCCAGAAGGTGGGGGTAGGAGATGAGGTTTGAGTGTAGCTTTTTTGGTATTGGGGGTAGCTCATGGTGGGAGGGAGGTGGTGTTCAAGTAACAGAGGCTGGAGCACTTGTCCGTGCAAAGGAAGGAGAACAGAAATGTCTTTTCAGGAGGCAAGGTGTGAAGCTGAATTTTTGATTTCTTTCTGTTTTCTTATCCCAGAGGTCTTGCAGTGGTGCTGGAGTGACTTCTGAGCTGAATTTACCTCTAGCACAATGCCTCATTTCCCACACACTTCCTCAAAGTGCCCAGGGACCACATCTGATGGTGCTGTCATTTGGTTTAGCTTGGTTTTTTTGATAAGGGGAGTGAGGGCAAGAGCAGGCTATGTGGTTGAGGCTCTTGCGCGTGGTAGCTCTTATGAAGGAGCCACAGCTCTTGGGCTTCCCTGAAAATTGGCACTTGCCTTTACTGTTACTACTTCTGCATCAGTCTGTCAGAAATGTAATGCAAAAATGAATTACTTCCCTAAAACACCACTTTATTTTAAGCTCCCTTTTTTTTTGTGTGTGTATGTGTCTGCTTACATATACTTAACATTAAAGATTGCTGGAAAAATTTCAAGAGCCATTTCTCAACACCCTTCAGCTGAATCCCAAGTTTTTACTCACTGTGGTGATATATATAGCTTCTGCTTTTGCTGCTGTTGATATTTCTCTGTATGTTTCTAGTAGGCTTTAAAAGTGGCAGAGAGAGGTTGGTCTGCAGTAAAGGCAGCATACTGTGTCTAATGCTTTGGCTTTGAGTTACTAAGGTCCAGTGTAGCCATACTGAGCTCTTACTCTGATCCAGGATGACCAGATGGGAAGCTTGTCCTTGCCTTGGTGTGAGCTGTTGTTTCATGGGTGAGGTGTCCTGCAGTGCACCCAAAGAAACAGCACTGAAACTCTTGGGCTCAGTAGAGAAGCATCAGTGGTTAATTACCAAGCATCCTCTGGCTTAAGGCTCCCCTGGGGAAGCAGCAGAGGAAGTGTGGTGCGTCTGGCCAGCGAGGGGGTGGGAGCACAGTATGTGTGGGTTTAGCATGAAAGAGGAGGGGAAATCCACTCACATTACCCTCCTTACCTCAGTTCTGCTTGGGGTGGGTTGAGACTGGTTTTTCCTTGTGCCTGAGATGTGGGGGAAAAGGACCAAGGAAGGTGAAGTGAATTTGCTTGTTCCCTTCTTATCAAGGGCTGACTGTTACCTGTGACATGCCTTATAAATTCCTTCCCTTGTATTGAAATCACTCTGTGTAGAAGTATGTGAGTCACCTGAAATGCTGTGATTAACCCATTTAGTTTTGATGCCAAATTAGGAGGACCTAACTGAGAGGCTGACAAGTTGGAAAGTATAAATGGGAGCAGAGATGTCATAACAGAATCCTACATCTGTAGTACAAACGGTGTGTGAAATTCAGATAAAGAGGGGAACCTGCTTAAATGAGTTGTCTTTTCAAGGCTTTCCCAGTGTTTCTAGTAATTTTATAACTAGCAGTGCTTGTGTGCTCTACCTCCTCATCTCAGACATGACTGATTCTGGCTGTTTGTCTTTATCAGGAGGTGATGCTTTTTGTAGACTTTTATCAAGTTGATCAGTACTAGTTTCCATTTTGGGTTTAGAATTACCTGTTGTCTTTTGCTTGTCATGATAGTCTAGTTTCTGGAAGCTCTCCCTCAACTGATGCAAGACCAGCTTCACATTTCTGCTCCGTCTTTTGAAATGTTTTTTAGGAGGTGCGAGGGGAAATAATAAGATGCTCTAAGCATGTGGGTTTTAGCTAGTCAGCAGTTCAAAAAGAACTGTTTAGTTTTTCAGTCTATTTTGCATTTGTCTCTTAATTCAGTAATGCTTAATTATGTATCTTGCTGATTATCTCTTTGAAAATACAGTTTCTCTGAAAAAACACCCTATTCTCTCTGAAACCATACACTGATCAGTGACTGGAAAGCCTGGGGGGGGAAAAGCAACTGCTCTTTGAGACAAAGTGGGTAACTCAAGGCTGTGTGGTCCATGAAACTATGTGAGGGGAACTAAGTTCTCTAGAAATGACTGATGTTGGTAGGAATATGATTTTTTTTCCAACACAAACACATTAAAAAGTGATATTCCTAAGCAGGGATGGCAATGCAAAAATCCCTCAGTCTTTGAATCTGTCTCTTTTGCCCAAGTAGTCTTTGAAAATAAAATAGGCAGAGTGGGACTAATGTGGTTTCAGTGTCTGATTCAAAATGCTGCAAAATCAACTTTCTGAAGCTGCTGCCAATCCAAAGCAGTATGTGTAATACATTTGCAGTGTAATTTTTTAAAGGCAAAACCAACTTTGATGTCTTTTCACAACTTTGTAATTTTCCCTTCCTTTTTGAGTATGTGACACACTTCCAAAGCAAACTTATTACTGGTTTTATCTTTTAGAAGTTATCTTTTTTGGGGGGGATTTTTAGTGTCTTATTTTTGAGATGAACCTGCATTTGTCAGCTGATTTCAAGTAAAACATTTATGAGACTTTTTGATATCTTTCAAGTAAGTCCTGTATAGAAATTTTTCCACTGAAAGTACTTTTAGATGCAAGCTGTTCTCTTCAGTTTTAGGCATTGAAAAGTATCAAAAGTAAGGAATGTAAAAAATAAAAAGCTAAGGAAAACCAGGTTTATTGTTACTAGGAAGTACAAATGTGTGAAAATGGGTATTGTGTTAAATGTACAGTGACTCAAATGATAGTCATTGAAGTATTAATTGAGTTGCTAATGCACTGTACTGGTATATGGAAGTAGCATTACACTGCAACGTAACTGGTAAAATTATCCCCATGCTACAGAGGAGGATAATTCAACACTCTTAGGTTTTTTATGGCAATTCATTAAGAAAAGAGTCCGCATCCTCATGCCTGTGCTAAAGTAGAATTTTAACCAGTCAGTTTTTCTCAGTATAGTATACTCACTTCCAAACTGCTAATGGATAAATTCAGGATCATGAATGTAATAGTAGGCTAGATTTGTAGTACAGGATAATAATGCAGTTAGCAACTGTTGCTGTCACGTAATGTGTGCGGCAGACACTTTCAGAAGCTTGTATATGTTGTTTTAATTGTTAAGAGATAAAGCACCAAGTCAAATCTGTATCTTACCAGGAAAAAAAAAATCTGATAAATATTATTAGATTTTACAAGCCCATGTCCAAGTTTTTGCTAGGACAGCAAAACACACTCCTCCTCTTTCTGTAGTTGGTAACTTAACTGACTATTCTAACTTATTAAGGCATTTCTTTTTCTGTAAAATGCTGGACTGATTCCACTGGACACTTCTTTTGCTACAGGGTTAGTTGCTGTAGAATGTTTTGTAAAATGTGGTGATGTTCTGGCATTGTTGTGTGAAGATTTCCAGCAACAGAGCTGCAACAGCTACCCAGCTACCCTAACCCTCACAGCAGCAGCCCCTTGCCTGCCATGGGTGGGTAGCTGTCTATTCTGTGGACCTGTTGCTCCAGGAGTTGGTTCAGGCTCCAGCCAAAGGAATGCTGCCACTTGAGCAGTGACCATGCAGCCCTATGGCAGGGATGCTGGGCATCGCTGCTGTCAGCCTGTGGCTCGGGGCCCTGCGGGTCTTCTCAGGCTTACCTCCCAAAAAGGGAACTAATGCTATAAAGAAAACTAAAATATTTTCTCTCTGCCCGGCCCCCCATCTTTATAAAATCAGAAAGCTCTGAAAAAGCTTCCGAAAACCTTTTATTCTCTTTAATATTAATGATAGTGGTCTGAAATAGCTGTTACCTACTTTACCTGAAGGGACTAGATTTTTAGGAGGGGAAGAGAGCAGATATGAGCCTTCCAACCTTTCTGCAGGCCAGAAAGTAAGGGTTAAGTAATTGTGCCAGCAGGATATTGAAGGCAGAGCATGAGAATTTTGTGAGAAGAAAAATATATAGTAGTAAGTTGAAATGGGAGGAAAAGCAGAGTGAAAAAATCTTACCAACAATCTTGTTGCAGCATATCAGTTTGGGAACTAGATTAACTTCTGTATACCAGTGTGCTTCTGCTGGATTAGTTCAATGGATTCAAGGTGTGAGAAATAATGGCTCTGTTTGGAGGAGGGCTGAAATTGGAGGAAGAAATTGGGGAGTAGGGTGGGATCCTTCTTTCCTAATGCTAAATAACAAATATAATAGATGCACTGAAACAGAATTTGATCAAAGTAAAAGATAGACCCAGGGGGTGGCAAAGAACTGTACATTTTATTTAGTATTTTTAATTTGCTTTAAAGTAGAAATGCCAGAGGAAAATACAAAAGAACAGTGAAGGGGCAGGGTGGAAAGTGTTGGTTTTCTTCAACTTTAGCTAAAAAAATTGTAGGACTTAATTTAAATACATTGTATTATTGCCTCTTATGGGAACTAAAATCTAAAGGTTATTTTCATTAACCTTAAAAAATGTGACATTTAAACCAGTGGTTTCCTGCAGAGTTTTGTGTCAGAGTAAGCACTGGTTCTTGAGTATGTATTCTGTAAGAAATCCCCTGTCAGCACGGTGGTAAAGTGGCCTGTAAGCATTGTGTTTGGTTTTATGCCTAATGGACAATAAAGTAGTTTCCTCAAGCTACTTGAAATACTCCTTGTAAACTAAAGTGTCCAGATCAATTTCTCATTCACATCATATTAAAACTCACTGAGGAAGTTGGGAAAACATGTTTTTGATCAGAGCACTGTAGAAGCTAGTCATATACTCTATTAATCTTTAAGCTACTTCATAAAATTCCTGAGAAGAACCCCAGTGGGTTTCTGCTTTCAAAGACAGCTTCATCCCACCTGGATGTCAAACAGAGAGAGCAGCTCCACTGAGTGGTGGGAAGGCACGTGGGAAGTATATGGGGTCGAGAGGAGAGAGTTGCAGAATCTTGTTTTTCCCATGTTTATCTGACTCACAGTTTCCTAGTGGAATACTAGGATTGCTGAATTATTTGCATGAATAGCTGTCTGCATCCAAATGACTTGTGTATGCTAGTCTGCTCTGTGTATGTTAATGCCTGTTTTTCTGTTGTGTAGTCAGTTCATGTTACACGACAACCGTAAATGCCTCAGTAGTGTGCTTGATCACAATACAATTTTTTCCTTTAGGAAACAACTGCAGCATCATTGCTCTGAGAAGTCAGGAATTTCTTGTTGATTCTGATGGCTGGGTGCTAGCTTTCAGCAACCCATTCTTGAGAGGTTAAGCTGCTATATTGTACTCCACTTTTTTCATAAACATATTTTAAACCTTTATATAGTTTTTTTTCAGGTCTCTCTTCTATCACATTTGTGCCTATGTATCTTTATGAATATGAGACCTCAAATCAGTTTTTACAGGGTCTGCTCCCATGCTTTATATATGCAGCTATATCAAGATCCATGGTTATGCACTTTATACGATACTTTTTCAAGGAAAAATGTTCATCTGATCAGCAATATCAACCTGTTGGCAATGGTTGGGAGATGCTTTGAGCACTGTTGTAAAAGCAATAGGATTGTGTTTTGGAGAAACTGTCAAATATGCTGTCTTGGATGCGAGTTGAAAATTGTGTTTTGCTGTGGATAAAAGTACATGAGAAGTGGTCAGCACAACATAGAGCCTCCCTGGAGCAACAAATGTTCTGCCTGCATGCCAGTGGGACAGTGCCACGGAAGTAAGACCTTGTGTTTCAGAAGATAGGAGATGACAGTGTTGGAGATGGTGTATCAGCTGATGAAAAGGCTATAAGGAGGATACAGGCTACATGGCTGAGATATTGTTAGTCTGGTTGCTCTAGCATTCTAGCCCAAAAAAGAGGAGGGAGAAGAAAGTTCTTATCTGCAAAAATGAAAAGCTGTTATCTGTCCTTAAACCACATATTTTTTTGGTGACTTGCAAGAAAAATAGTGTTCTCAGTCTGGATTCTACTGGACAAGTATCCTTGCAGTGGAGACTACCAGAACTGACACTGATTGTCCCTTCTTCTGGCTGCCTTGGTGGTGAAGACTGCTCTTGCCCCAGAGATGAGCTCCTGACTGTCAGGACAGGCTGATGGCCACAAGAGGAAGCTCACTCTGCTAGTGGTACACTTGCTATCTGGATGGTCTGCTGGGCTATGGATGTGATGCTATCTAAAAGCAGCGGATTCTAGTACCAATTTAAGTGGAAAAACAAGACAAATGGCTAAATTTGTACTCTATTTTTTCCACTAATCATGAAAAATAGCAGTTTGCTTCTCCATCCTCCTGGCTTTACCATCTTCATATAACTACACTGACTTTTACTTACGGCTTCTCGTGTTTAATCATTTCTTAATGAAGCAGACAATTATATTTTATTTTATCCTGTATGAGCTTCTTTTCGTCATTCATTCTTGTTTCCCTCCACTCCATTTCCACTCCAGGCAAAAATTATTTCCAGCTGAGAAGGGCTGGATGCATGTCATTCCAGAGCAATTGTAAATGACCCTATAGATTTGCTTGCACACCCCCTTTTTCTCACCTAGAATGCACACAAGGAAGGTCATATGGGGCCAGATCTGAGAGGTGTCTGACCCTATCCCTAATATCAGTGGCCAAGAGCAGATGTCTGTAGAAGACAACAGAAATGGACAGATAGGTGATGCTTCTCATGTGGGTGTTATAGAGATGTTTGCCAGTTCCCCCTCTGAGGTGTAAGTGACATGGCAGAAGGACATTAATCATTAAAAAGGAGATATTAACACTGTCATGTTGGGTTTGTGGGATGAATTGGACCCCTTTACAATTTTTTTCTCAAACTGTTTTGATGGGAATGTTGATTATAGACAAGGTAAACTTGTTCGTACTTCATTCATTAATAACAAACTATAAACTGCCCTGCCTCCCCTCCCCACAGGCAAGGCACTTGAGGAGATGCCAGGCAATTAAAGTACTTAAGACAGTAATTACAGTCAAATATACAACAAAAATAAAATCACTGCACAAGATTTTTTTTTTTATGCTTGGTTTTGTTCCATGTGTCCATTAAACCACAATTTTTGCCTCACGATTGAACAGGAACCTCTCAGCTGGTAATACCAAAGTGTTTGACAAGCTTGCTTTGGTTCAGCTGGGTATTTACTAACCTCTTTGATGGTCTGACTACTGAATCCATCACAGCTCAGACTCCTGCTCTTTAGACGTATCTTGCTACATAAACCTGGTGCACGTCTGAGTCTTAGTGCCAGTCAGTAGGGAGGTGATACCAATGCTCTCTTGGAACTTCTACTTTCTTACTTTTCTCGATGGTTTTCCTACTATAAAGGGAGTTGCATCTCTGGTTACTGTGATACTTAGGAGGGGAAGACTGAATTAGGCTGAGGCTTGAAGTTATTAATCCATAGTTAGCTTCAAATATTTAAATTTAGCTGATGCATCTTAAACTTCAGAAATTAGTGTCCACAAGCTTGACTTGGGAGCCTATTTAATGAATTAGCATCCTGCAGAGTAAACTTGTGTGTATGCCAGCTCAACAAATTTTTAAGTGAAATTCTTAGTGGCTTCAATAGTCCAGATAAAGTACACTTAAAAAAGACAGAAACTTAGCCATAATGAGATCCAGCTGGTGTGCATAAACCTTTCACATTGAGTTACATAGTTAAGTTGGTAAGTAATGTATGGGGAAAAGTTCTCATCGCTTATTCTTTTGTACTGGAGTTTTACAAGGCTGTATAAATACCGTAAGTATTTAATGGGGGAAATGCGGGATTAAATGCAAACAGCAGATGATGTATGGTACAAAAATGTCGTAAAGTGAATGTGTCATAATATACTTATTTATTATTATATGACTGAAAGTTGACAGTGTTCTGAATGTTTCCTACGTTAAAATAGCTCTCATAAGAACAATTTCCCATTGATTGGTTTGATTAACATGACTAGTTTGAAGGTGGATTGTTTTATGTTGGGTGATATCAGAGTGTGGATTCCCTCTGAGTAATGTTTTGACCGGTCTTTTTATTTGGTAAAATCTACATCGCTGTGGTATTCAAAGCAGAGGACAGGCTCATGGGCTCCTTACCATAACTTAACAACCTGTTCTCCTTTTAACAAACTGTAATTACAGAAACATAAACTACATCTTCATTTATTTCAACGTTAAGAGCATGGGAGAGGAATGTGGGAAGACATTCTTTGTGCCACTGTCAATTTAGTTGCCTACCTTGCAGTTGTTTCATAAACATCCTAGAAAGCTCCTGAAAATACTGAATGTGGAATGTGCCAAAAGTGGTTAAAATGCAAAACTTTGTCCTCTGACAGGCAAGCCCTGGCAAATCTTAGCCTGATGTTACTGCCCTCGGCTGCCTGCCTCCTTTGCAGAAGGCTTTTGCTCCCTTGTGGAGTCAGCAAAAGGAACCCTGTGCCTGCACTTCAGCAGCTACAGCAAACCTTGGTCAAGGGATTATTATTTTTTGGGCACTGTCATTGTCACCAGCAAATTGAGTTACCATGTTTAGTATGTGAACTGGAACAGAGGAGGTAGGGGCATGTTGTCTGTTTTGCCAGTTCTGCTGTGGGGGTGGTAGCCCCAGGGAGGGGAGTGGTTCAAAAAAGAGTAGTCTGAAATTGCACAGCTATTTGCTGCATGATGATGTCTGAGCCCTCAGCAATCCTCATTTAAAGGGAATGGTCAGGGAGGTATCATAACATATTTAAAGCTTGGACTGTTGCTCTTATGAAGAGTGTAATTTACAATAATTGCCACTTTTAATAATGAAATGATCTATTTGAGATGGCTCAATGCCCACTAAACAGTTAAAATGACAACTTAATTTTAAGATGCTGTTACCGATGTAGGTATATTGACCTTTGGCTGTTCAGGGGGGATATTGTGGGGTGATTTCCATAGCAAAGGTATATAATGCTTACAAACCCTTCTACAGAGAGGAAACTGAATTTTGAACTAGAAATAAACTTTCAGTTGCCCTAGATTTATTTAATGAAAGGTGAAAGGAACATTCAGAATGTAAGTGAATAATAGCAATCTTCTGGTTTGTGGGTTTGTAAGTTCTCATAAATCAGTCAGCAAGTTCCCAGTCGTGACAACCACATGTCCCGTGCTCTGACATTGCAGCCACCACGAAACTCAAGAGAAGGATGTAATCCATCCCTAATAAGAGTGGCAAGCCAAATGAGTAGCATTGAAAACACAAGGTGCTGTCTTGTAGATTTCTGACTTAATTTTTTGCAGGCTGTCAGTAGTACACTGACAAGCTATTTAAATCTCCCTCCCTTTCCTCTGTAGGTCCCCACCTTGCCCCTTGCTACTTGGTAAAGCAGCAAGCAAAAGTCCCTTTTGGGACTTTGTATGGGGAAAAATAAGCTGAAGACCTTTAATGGCTCATACATTAGGATTTGGCATGACTCAGTATTTTGTGAGCCTTGTTTTTAGGGAAATGCTCGTGTCAATGAGCAGTTATTTTAAAATATGGAAAAGAAATAGGTATCCTGTATAGAATATGGAAAATAATATGGAAAAGGTAGTGATGATGAGTGATCCTCTGATTTTCTCACTGCGCTGGGTGGTGAGGTCCCCACTGCTCCTGGTGAAGCCAGCATGGGCAGTGGGGCTGCACTGCTGGGCATCTGCCTGACTCAGGGTTTCCGGCAAGGGTGAACTCTGAGCATGCAGCACCATGCTGCCTAAACATCCTGGATTAAAAAATGAGGATAGGAAGCATTGATGCTCAGCAGCCTTGGATTGCTTGGCAAGCCTGTGCTGCTTCTTGACACCTTCTTGGTACATACGGGACCTGTGAATAGCCAGTGGACCTGCCAAAGCATTAGCTGAAGGTGCTGAAAGAGATGACTGAGTGCCCAACACCTTGTGTGCTTCTCCTGTGTGAAGTGGCCTCGCTGGAAGTGAGGTGTGAGCCTGCTTCAACCTTGGAGAGGCTGATTCCAGTGCTCTGCCGGACTGTAGCCAAATGCTGGCCTGAACCAACCCTGCTTGGCTTGAGATCCAGTGGGATCACAGCACAGCA
>NW_008660858.1:16887-31257 GCF_000695815.1 Acanthisitta chloris
TTGTAGATACACTGTGATTAAACTTGATAGTCATGAGGGTAGATTTACTGCTGTGCACTCACTGTTTTGCATTGCACAACAGCACAAACACCCAGAGAGCAAGCAAATTTGATCCGTGTTTCTTAAGGACTATGAAATTCTTCTGTACAAATTTGCTGGCTGAATTTAAAGCATGATTTATAAAAGGGGCCTTTCCTCTTAGACTAAATGTGATTGCCCTTTCTGTAGAGCTGCAAGAGAAATGTTCTTAGTCTGCAAGGGAACTTTTTCAGCATGCTATCAACGTGGTTTTGGCTCGTCTTCCCTGCTGCACGCTTTACTAATATGAAGCTGTTTAACTGAGGTGAAAAATACTGTTTCTTCTTGAATTTGGACCTGATGATGATACACAAGAAACATACAGCAAGGCAGGCATTTGTTTTGCACTGTTCAGAAGCTTTTTTAAATCCTCCAAAGTGTGTTGTTCTTATTTTTGGTCAGTTTCCTCTGTCTGCCATTGCAAGTAGACTTTCTCTTGCTAATCTGCTGCCTGAAATACTCTTTGTTCAGGAAAGCAAGTCTCTTTCTGTTGTAATCAGGGCTAGGAATTCAGCTGCAGGGTCACTCCTGGTGCTGTAGAGTTCACTGACCATGTTTTGCTTCTGGCAGTCCTAGCTTTGGCCCCTTTACACAGATCAATGCCAGGCTAACCCCATTTATTGCTACTACTGAATCAAAACTCTGGTTCTCCTCTTTAATTTAGCTCAAAATAGATGTAATGCAAACAAGCGTCAGCATGGCAAGAGAGCCAGAAGAAGAGGAGGAAGAAAAAAATGCACTCGGGTTTTTTTTTAGTTGAATGTACTAAATGGTGCCAGGCTTTAGAGGGGAAGAATTAGTTGGCATTGTATCGTTAGACCCTTTATAAAGATCAATTGTCATCATTGATTCTAATTTGCATGTGAGCATTAGAGTTTATCTGGTTGTCTTCAGTTCCATTTTTGTGTTTAGAACCATTTCTAATGTAACTGCTACTGCTTAAGCTCAGCCATGCATTCAGACTTCTCCTGGGTTTCTTACTCCCAGATGAATCTCATGGACTGCTTCATTGTGCCCTCACTAGGTGAACCTCCATCCTTATTAATAGATGTTTTCTACCAGTTGCCACAGCGTCAGCATCCTAGAAGCTTCCAGACTTGCTTCTGGTCAAGTCAAGTTGCTGTTGGCAGGAGTATATTATTCTTGGTGAAGCTACTTACACTTTGTAAAGCCTGTCACTGCAAGATGGGTTAAGAGGTTTTGTTGAAGCAAGTGTGTGGTAGGCGAGACTCCTGTGGCTATCAGACCCCGTGACTTTAATATGATTTTTTTTTCTATATCTGTGGCACAGCTCAATATGAGAAAGTGTTGGGCTCCTCAGGACCTTACCTGAAGTTTAGATGACAAGACCTTCATGGCACGGTTGGCATTGAGCCATTTTTCCTGGCCAGGACTGGAGTTAAGAATTCCACTTGCCACACCTCATTCCACACTGCTTGTCAAATATGAGAAATAAGGCGCACACATACCCTTGCCCATTGTTGCTTTCTGGATTGAAGTTCTGTTTGTTGTGCAAGGCAGCACAGATGGGAATCATGAGGTTTAGTGTTTCTGCTGAAAAAGAAAACAATCTTGTGATGCATCCTTCCACCCCCTCTCCCCACAGAAAAACCTCTATCCAAGCTATTCGCCTTCAGTTCTTCAACTCTAGGTTGATGTTCACCAGGAATCAGGCACTCAGTCAAGTGTGTCTGTCCTGGGATGGAAGATACCTGAGACAATGTCTAATTTAGGAATTGTTGCTGAAGTTAATTTCTGTTACACTCTACTAGATGACCACCACAGACCCTTGAAACTTTTTCTGTTTGTTTCAAATGCTCTTTTATTTCTGACATTGCAATTGTTTTGCTCCTGAAAACAAACTTCTCAAATATTTGTTCCAGAGGGAAGACCTGTCAACTTAAATGTTTGGCATTTTGGGAGGATTTGGTTTGGGGTTTTTTTCCCACCACTCTTTTCTCCACTCTTACCAATTAAATGCCTCCTCCTTCTTCTGTCTGCTTTTTCTTGCAGGGCTTTGTTTTTCCAGTGGGAGATGCTTTGGTTTTCCGCTCCCAGCATGTGCTTTGTGTCTCTGTTGCCTCCTTTCCATGCCCGTTGCAGGAAGGCCAGTGCTTCAGTCTCTCTGTCTTCCTCTGCTTCCACACCAAGGAGGGAACTAATGGTTTCTTGCACTGTTCCTGGGCAGGAGATAGGCATGAAGACAAGCTTTAAGGCCTTCCTGATGTTCCCCTCAAACTTACCTGGTTCCAGCCAAAGTTCTTTGCAGTTGTTGTCTCCCAAACTTTATCTGGAAATTGGTCTTTTAAAGACTGTGGATGTGCCATTGTGCACAATTTTCCCTTTATTTGCTCCTTCACCTGTCAACTCTTCCTCTTGTGACGGTTTCTTCTACTTTTCAGGTCTCTATCGGAATGTGGTGGGGGTATTGCATAGAGTTTAAAAAATTTATTTCATCATAGTTGATAGCTTTTTATACTCAAACTGCTCTTGTAATGATTGTTTTTCTGCTCTTTCTCCCCCAATCTTGTAGTGTTGATCCTTCTTTAAGGCTGTTATTTCTGTGTCGCAGAAGCCAGCCGAAGCTCAAAAATGTCAGTTTGGGCCTTTAGAGGTTTCCCCTTAGCAGCATGGTTATTACCACTCAAGATATTCTTTGAGTTTTTCTCTAGCTTTGGTTAAGTGACGGCTTCCCCAGAAAGCCAACAAAAGACTTGTTAAGTATTATTTTGCATGAGGATAGTTTCATATAAACTTAACTGTCTTATTAGCAGCTAAATTAGCTGAGCTGAGCCTTCTGTCAAGGACTGGCTTCTCCAAGAGTCCCGTTACTAGCCTGACAGAAGACACACTTTTTTCATACCTAAGTACACAGCTGGACCAACCCATGGTGGTTGGTCCAGCTGTGGCAAGTGACAGTCTATGTCCTGGGTTGTCTCACTTAGCTTCTATATGTTTTGAAAATAACATAACTGTATTTTGTCTTTCATTTTCTTGGTGAAGCTGCTGTTTGCCGTTTTATTTTTGAGCTGTTCCTTGGAGTCATCTAAGGATGTGATTTTTCTCTCTGCCATGACACCACTATATCTACTATCAGTTTATGCTAATGTGTCCTTTTTTTTTTCAGTTTTATTGAAATGTGTTGTACATCGGAGGCAATAAAAGCCAATAGCTAGAGAAAGTGAGATAGGCATTTCTTGTTGATTGATAGGCTTAGGTTTCTTTAAACATTTTCAGGTGCTTTTGTTGCCCAGGCACTGATGCTTTGCATTTTAGTAATTACCAGAGAAGTATAAATGCAGAATTAGAGGCAGGATGTGCTGTCCAAAGAAGTACATATTGTATATAATACAGATTTAATGGTCTGTTTTGGTGTCAGACCAAATAAAAGTCTTTTAACATAAAATTAAGAGTTTGCTTAGCCAGTTAGCAGAGATTGTTCTGTCTACAACTAGATAGTGGATTGCTGCTTCATGAGGTTGGCAGGGGCAATGATGGCTTCTGTTAGCTTATAGCACATTATTATATAGATTCAGGGTTAATCACCCTTGTGGGCAAAAAATGCTAAAATTAGCTGCCAAATGGATGTTTTTATCATACGAGCCACAATGACTACTTGGAGAAATCCCTACAGGTCTGAAAACAATAATAATCAAAGTATATTTCTTAGCCTTGGATCTTAGAGTGTCTTTTACATATAGTGGAATCAAATGAACCAAATCTAAAATACGCTTTGTTCATATGCCATATGGTTTTTGTCTTGCCAAGCACTTGTTCTGCCTGCCAGAGCAGACTTCTGTGTTCTCCTTTCCTTGAATCCTGCCTGTCACACTAACGAAAAAAATTGCCGCTTGACCCCCATAGTTATACGCTTACTGTTCCCTTCATCCTAAATACTTTCCTAGCATTTAAGAAAACTTCAAACGCCACGAAAGAGGTAAAATGAAGTTAAAACCTTCATGCGCTACAACATTGAAGGAGTCTTTTGAATTTAGCCGCACCTGTATTAGCTTAATTCAGGACTTCAGCCCCTTTCTACGAACCACCCAAAAACATACCTGCTCCTCCTAATGAATTTAAAATCCAAAGATGAGCAATTTTTAGTGTGGGATAGGGGTAGGGAGATATCTGGGTCACCGATGCACCACACTGATAGCCCATTTCCAGAGCTCTGGGGAGAGGCCCCCGTTGCTGTGTGCTGCTTCATGTGTGTATTTTTAGCAGGAGGCTGTTTCCTGTCCCCATACAGT
Organism: Acanthisitta chloris; assembly: GCF_000695815.1. NCBI lineage: Eukaryota > Metazoa > Chordata > Aves > Passeriformes > Acanthisittidae > Acanthisitta > Acanthisitta chloris. Next base: position 21,216 of record NW_008660858.1, read on the forward strand.
GAGCACCTGTGTGGTGTTGTGCTGCCTGTCCTGAGGTATTAAGTAACCCACAGGCATTTTGAAATAGGTAATGATAATACGATTTCTCTCATGATAGTGTTTGGGTTTTTTCATTCTCCTGCTTGTTATGAAATCTGTAGGCTGATAATTTTAATGGGAGTTACAAGAGGAGAGGAAAAAGTCCCAGCTAGCCCTGGAAATGCAATGGGATCGTGGTAGAGCCGAGTAAACGCTCCGTATTGCAGTCCATCTTAACAAGGACTTCCAAAAGGCCTGTCATCTCAGTAAGTTCAACTTTTACCCTTTTGCTGTACTGTCCTCCCTCTTGGCAGTCTCTGTCCCTCTAGTGGGGTTTTGATAGATTATAATTTTTGAGAAACAGGGGTGTTCCTTTGCTACTTTCAACTTCAGAGACTTGTTTGAGAGGAGGTGGGTGAGAGGAGGAAAACTGAGCAGTGACACAGGGCTCCTAAAGGTCAGTTCTTTTTGCCCGTAGTGTTTCATCAATACTGGAGTGAGGGATGTATAATTTAAAGTTACAATTTTACACCCTATTTCTAATTCTCTACCAAACTGAGCTGTAACTGTCAAAATTGTGGTTCTGTTTGCATCTTCATCATAAATTATATAATTGTGAATGTATGGCTTTAAAGCACTTTTGTGTCTTTTTTTTTCTGCAGTTAGGTTATAGATGAAGCTATTTTATTGTCTAGTCTCATAATTAGCAAGTGGATGCAATGTCTTCAGAATTGGGATTCCATCTGAAAATATTTTATTACTGGTTGCTGCAAGAAACATCTGGAGAGTGCTTAGAGCTCTTGGATGTTACAGTATTTCAAAGACATGGTTTTATCAGATCCTTCTATTTTGTTCCTTTCCTTTATTCCTCTTCATGTGGCCAGAAGAGCTAATAGAGGCTTTCTTGTGTTTTTCTTAAGCCTGGTAAGGTGACTCCAGAGACAAAATTCTTCAGATAGTCCCAAGGTGGGGTTTTTGTTGTTTGCATGTTCAGTCTGAAGTAGCTGATGTTCTGTTGATACGTTTTTGGACATATCTTCTCAAGATGGGTCAGTATTATTTCTTTCTCCTCCTAGGCAAATTAATAAACCAAATTTAAAAGTGCAAAGGAGAGCAGGCGGCTGGCTGATTCAAAGGGAGAGGCTATGTTTTTCATCACCACCCTTTCAAAGCCTCTCTGAATCAAAAGAACCATTGGATTGCGAAGGCAAGACCTATGCCACACCAGAAGCTCCCAGTTCAGCAATTTTCCCAGGGTAAAATTATAACTCATGTTTCCTCAGCACAGGCTGTAACTGGCAGCGTTCCTTCTACTTCTAAGGGTGAAATTGCTGCGGGGAGAACAGACATCTAATGTGCCTCTGGAAGTTTTACAATGGGTGTTAGCCTCCCTTTGTGGAAAGGTAGATGTTCTTCTGGAACATACCCAAGGGCAGGTGCTATTCAAACTGGAGCGTAAACTTACTTCAAATAAGGCAGTGCAGGCTTATTTTTGTTCAGTTTGTGAAAAAATCTAAAGAAGAAAAACCCATTTCTCAAATTCTGACAGTTCATGACAATCTTCTAGTTATCCCACTGAAGTCTGCATTTTTATGGGTCTTTAAAATCTCAGTATACTGCTGCAATTCAAGAGGTTAATCTTTATTCATGTACTACTGATAGGATCTTACCTCACAAACAAAACAGACAGATTTTAGCAATGGTTGTTTTTTAGTGCTGTTTCTCACCAGAAGATTACTGGACAAATTACAAACTCAGTCCAAGAAGAATGTAACCAGTTGGTTTCTTTCCCACTCACATCTTGACACCATTTGTAAGGATTTGTTTAACTTTGCATTCAAATATACCAGAATGATTCTGACAAACAGAACTCCTTTCCTTCAAAATGCAAGAGGGAGTGTTTGGGGTTTTTTTCTTGTCCTTTTCTTATGTAAAATTTTCTTACAAAATACGTGTAGAGTGCTTGCTTGAAGTGGATAAAAGGCAACAGCACTTGAGTGAAAAGTCTGACTAAAAATTACATTATTAATATATCTCAGCCTACAAGTAGTCTACCTGGGAACAGCTGGAAGATGGATTCTAGTGTTTGGAGTTCCTCTGCTCCTTCCCATGTCTGTTCCTGGTCTGAACCCCATGGACATGCATAGAATGGAGGTGACTGTTGAACTCCTGGCTTCACTGGAGCAGGAGGTGAGCGGGGAGATTATCCATCCCTCACGGATGGAGCGTGAGCTGTTGACTGCTCTGTGCTGGCCTATTCAGAGGGACTGAGGAGAGCTGCCCGAGCAGCTTCATGTTCCTGGGAGGAGGTATGGACTCTGAATGGAACCCCAGAGTATGTAGGTATTTTATCAGCAAAGTAGCTGGCACCTTGCAGCAGGGATGAAGTGGTCCAAGGTATTTGGAGTGATGCTGCTTGCTGGAGTGAATGAAGCCTTGCATAGAGGGGAACTAGTCTCATCTCTGTCCTTTCCCAAAAGGTGAAACTCCCTTGGTGTGCTTGCTTTCCTATCAAGTACAAGTAAATTCACATTGTCTCTGCTACCTGAGGTTTGATAGGGGTATGAGTATAAAAGTAACCTATTTTCCAAGTTTAAAGGAAAGTAAATGAAACTGTCCTCAGGGCAGCAGAAGCAAAGGCTTTTGTATCAGCTGTAGTGTTGTGGGCAGGGTTGCTAGTCTGCTAAAGGCTCTTCAGACCTGGCAGCCTTTCCCAGGGACTGCTCATCTTTTTAATAGTGTTTCCTTTTTTTTTTTTCCCCCTAAAAGTGTCCACAATGACTGTAGCCTTTCGCTGCTCAGACCAAGGAATCTCTTGGCATTTACTGGCTTGTTTCTGCAGTATCTGACAGGATCTCCTTTTGCGTGTGAGGATAAAGAAGGCTGAGTGAAGGTTGCTGAAGCATTTCGCTGTATACCTCATGAAATATTTTGAAGTGGGCATATCCATTTAGCAAAGGCTGGGGAGTTGCACTTTTGTTTGGTCACACCTAAGTCCATTTTATTGCTGGCTTGAGTAGAAGCTGGTGCAGAACAGACAAACGTTTGGTGGAGTCAGTGGCCTGAAGTGCTGGCTGTCCAGTCTGCTCCTATCATACGACACCATTGGAAGCATCACAGCTGGTCTGTTGACCTTTGATCCAATGTCCTCCTGCATCTAAACACTGCATCCTCCAGCATGGTTAGAGTATGTTTTTGCCTTCTGCATCCTGGGGTTAACACCCTGTGATTATACAGTGTCAGGTGGGCAGTGGTGTGCTGTGCGCTAATTGAGAGCAGCTTTCAAGTCCGGTTTTGCCTGTAAATTGAATGGCCACTTCCACTGAGCGAGAATCAAATCGGTGCATCTGAATGCTGTAGAAGTCATCTACTTCCATTATGAAGGCCAAAGTGGCCAATGGAAGTGTGTTTGTTTGGGAGCATTGAATCTGGGCTGGATCCCCAAGTTATAGGTGGATTTTTTAAATTTTTTTTTTAATAGTAAATGGGTTGAATATATTTCAAAGATCCTGCTTGTATTATGGGCTTAAGTCAAGTTCTGCTTTGGCCTGGTTTACCACTTGCTTAACCTGAGCATAGAAGGTGTGCACAGCAAGAAATAGGTAGGCAGTGCAGAAGAACAGACCTTTACTTGCAGGGCCCGAATGTAATAAATTAAAACATCTGGGCTGGCCTCAGCACTGCTTATCCAAACAAGCAAGAGGCTGTGTTAATCTTCCATAAAAAGCATAAATTTATAAAATATCATGAGAGAGGTATTAAACTTTTGTCTGCAGTTTCGAGGCTGAGGGAGATCTTCAGAGAAGTTTATAAGCACTTGAGAAGATACATCCTGTCTCTGTAAACTTGACCTTTTCCAGGTTTTTGGACTCACTTTTACTGGTGTACTGGTATAAGCACAAGTTCTCTTTTGACTCCTACCCTTATCCGTGAATTCTGTTTCTCCAGTTAGAGGTTTTTCTTAAGGTCTCAGTGACCAGTTTCTTATGAAAGTGTGGTTAGAGCTCTTCTGCTGAAATTAGTTGTGTGCTGTAGACTTGTCTGCTGGGTACTGGAATTATCAAAGTGTCTCCAAGCTCTTGTCCAGGGGTGATTTTTAACTGTCCTGTGTCTTTGGGTAGGCAGCTTTCTCCATCCAACAGAAATACCTCACTTCCTTCAGCCCCTTGTCTTGCATTTGGTTCTCTGCACCTGTGTCATTTATTCTAGGTCCTGATCAGCTCTGAAATCCCAGCAAGGCTCATTTTACCAAGGAAATGCAACCACAATCTCTCCAGCGCTTGCAGCACTTAGTGGGTATCCATGCTCAGCAGTGCCAGCCACATGCCAGCATCTCAAGGAGGAGAAGGCTGTGAGCAGCCAGTGTTTGGGATGTGCAGCAAGGGACCCCCATCTTGAGGGGCCAGATCGGCACTCCACCCTGGGGCCAGTGCCTCTGGGACAAGGAGAATGTACCAGTTAAAATTATCCCATCAGGTAAGTGCTCTAGTCACTACTGTTGTAGCCACTCTGGTGTGACAAGAGCTGCATTTATCACCTTTGTAGGCTTGATCTGCATTTGGAGTATTGCAGGATACAGAGGACAGCCTAGCACTGTTCCTGGCATCTCCAGGAAAGGATTTCACCCAAGGTTTTGTTTCGTGATGGCCTATGCCTTACACCCTGGCTATGATAGACACCTCTAGGTATCTCTGTCCCCATTCTCAGGCATCCTTGTGATGTGCATCTTTCCAAAATGCATTGCTGCATGTATTTCTGCAAATAACACTGAGTGCTGCAAGCACGGCACTTGCGGGGGGAGCAGCAAGCAGCTGCTTGGCACAGTAGTAGGTCTGCTGCACTTGGATGCCTCAGCGTATCCAGAAAACCTTCCTACTTCTCAAGCTCTCCATTGTATTTTAATGTCTGGCATAGGATAATTTGACTTTCTGTCATACGTTGACAGATACTCAGGATTTAAAGTGAGACTTTTCCTACAGAGATTTAAAATAATAATTCCATTACTGCTGTTGAGTCTCAGGAGACCTGGTATCTCGGCTTGCTGTGGCACTGAATTGTAACTGATTGTGTTTTGGGCCACTTTCTCATGTGACACTCAAACACAGTTGTTCTGGAGTTTTGCCTTATAAACATAATTCCTAGTGTTCAGAGTCAGTGATCCTAAAACTTGCAGCTGTGAGAGAAAGGGCAGTTGGATTATGTTGATGAAAGGCAAAACATGACAGTGCAATTGCCATATTTCGCTGGGGAAAACAATGGGCTATTTCTTTGTTTTGCAGACCCAGTGGCAGCAGTAAAACCCAGCCATGTCCTCAGGGAGTTACGAGCCATTGGTGTAAGGGTGAAGAAGCAGAAGAAAAGACATGGATGTGTTCACGTGTAAAGACTTACTGAGAAAGATCTGGGCAACTTCTTTGTGCTTCTGGGTTCTTCAAAACGAAGGTGAAGAGAAAGCACCATGTTGGCATGCACACCTTGAGACCAAAATGCAGTTTGTGTGCTCTGTGTTGTGCACGTGGTCGTCTCTGACCACCTTGCAGGGCTCTATCTGAGGAGCCAGCACAACCTGGTGTCATCTGTGGATGCCACGTGCCAGGGCCATAGCCAGAGAATTTGGTGTGAGGGCATCACCAGCCCATAAAGGTGTCCGGGGTGGGACTTACTCCCTCCAGCAGGACAAGCACCTGGGCTTCCTGGACATGTAGCTCTGTATCTCTGCCTGCTTGCTACACCTTCCAGAGGTGTTGTTTGTACTGTACTGATATTGTTTATGTTGAATAAATTCTTTCTCCAGCCTCTTTGTTGTGGCAAGTGTTTTTGCTGAACTGAAAAAAGCAGGGGGTACTTGTTTAAGCATTGTGGTGAGACATGATCATGATTATTTTTTTAATCTTTAATGAAATGTTTGTTTTGAAAAAAGGCATCTTCAAAATGGGGACACTTGTGCAGGAGCCAAATCTGTTCCCGGTTTGGATGAGGGTAAGCTGGGCTTTCTCCCATCCCACAGGTAACCCAAAGCATCAGCCTGCTCTTTATTTCAGAGTCTGGGCACATAGCTGTCCATGACACTTAACTGATTCATGCTTCATACTGAAGGGAAAGGGATTTGTTGACAACTTCTGAAGTTTGTTTGCTGTTTGGATTCATTCCCCATACAGTGGGATGTATGTGTTCAGAGGTGACTCCTCTGCTGGAGGTGGCTGATGTGAATACGCTAACTGCTGTTTCCAGGTGTTCCTGGGCCCTAAGCTTTTGTGAGGAGAAACATCCTTGTCATGACTTTCTATTGTGAAAAAAGGATAATGAGTACAGACTGACTTGATGCTTTAGGATAAACTACTGCATGATTATTGTTTCTAATGTCTAGAATAGATAAGACAAGCTTGTTCTCACCTCCTCCCCCAAAAATCCAAGAGAGTTTGAAATATGTAAATTTGAGTTTCTCAGCAGTAATAATTGCTTGGGCTGTGACAGGGACTATCTAGTAACTATTATTGAGTAGCATATACATATACACACACACTCCTGCTTGACCTGGGCTGGCTGACAGGGAAGGTATTGGCTGTAATAACTCCAGCCAACAGTGTCTTGACCTGCAACCTAAAATGATCCCCACAGTCCACTGAGTCAAGCAGATGGTTTGTACTTGAATGTCGGCCCTTCTATATGTGAGCTGGGGTTGTCTTGTAGTGACATGGGTTTTGCCAAGGTTTCTGTCTTAAGAAGGGAACCGGGATGACTTTACACAGTGTAAATAACACTTCTGACACCAGAGCTAATATTTTGAGGGGAGGAGTAAGCCTCCTGTTCCTTTGATTTTTGTGCACTTAGCACATTGTAATGACTCAGGTTCATCAGACATCTCATATTTCTTCCACTTGCTACCAAAAAATTGACATGGTTTCTATCTTATTGTTTGGTAGACCAGATGCATAAGCGCACATCTCAGCCCTGCAGCTACTGTGTTTTTTTCAATCCAGGTAGAAAGGCTTATTCTTTAACAATGTTCTTGAATGGAATTGGGGAGAAGATGGTATAGAAGAAAAAAGCAGTAAGGAGAAGAGGTCTGAAAGCTCTTCTCCATGATTCTCATTTCCTTCTGGTAGAAAGACTTCTAAATCATAAGGATTTTTGTAAATCGCAGGAGGAGTAGTTCAGGCAGGGCTGCTTTCACTTCTGTTGAGTCTACAGGAGGGTTTGCCTAGAGCATAAAATGTGAAGCAGTTTCAGATGTACTTGGAAGACCTGCACCTATGAACTGCTTGTTGTGGAAAGACTCCTTCAGGTATCAGTGAGAAAGTGGAGGAGCCCCAGACTGTTCTAACAGAGCAGTGGTTTTGTGCTCTGGACCAAAACTGAAGTTTTAGACAACCTAAATGACTTTAACCTGACTAGCACATGGATTTTGGCACCTTTGGGTACATAATTTCAATAATACATTCATTCTGAGTGGACATGGCAACTAATTTTTATGAAAAGTTATTGGGGAGAGCATCGTCTTTGAATAGTAATAATGATACATGTTTTACAGGATATTCAAAGTATTTTGGTTCGCAGGAACTGTTGTAAAACCATGGATTTCCTGCTCTTATTTAATATTTTTTGTAAGATAAATATTAAAATGTTTGAGAAGAAAAGCTACCAAGTGGCAAACAGGCTGTTGACAGGTCAGAAAAGTTGCTGCCCATCTGGCCTGTGCAGGTGCTAGCCATGCTCTGTGTCCCACTCATGAACGAAGCTGATGCAGTTCCTGAGGCAGACAGCAACCTCTGTGGTCTCCCCTGTGGGAACTGCCGTGGCTGAGCTCTGAACCCATTCCTGGGTGCATGTGTCACCTGCCTGAGATGAAGGCAGGCTTCTGAAGTGCTTTTTGATTCTTCTTCTTGTCAGCTGCTCTAGATAGCTTGATGGATCCCATTGAGTTTAGTTTCTATGGCTCCCTTCTCTCCTCCAGTAATCCTTTCTAAGGAATTATATTTGCAATCACATTAGGTGGTAGACACTAAATTTACCAGCAGTGCCTCATTTTAACTACTTTTTACCAAAGCTTGTTCGCTTCCATGTTTGCAATAATCCAGCTCAAGCCATGTGTTTCTTCAGAGAATCTGATTGCCCCTGTCTTATCCTTCCCATAGCTGAAGTAAACCACTGATTTAACTAATGCAATGATATGACTCTGATCTCTTAGATGCTGTACCCATTGGATGGTAACCTTCTGAGCTGTGACTGTGCTATAGAGGTGTGCCACCTAAAAGAAGCTTGGTTTTTTTAAGTACCTGGTTCTCTGAATCTCATTTCTGTTTTAATTTCTTGGGGACAACTGCAGTAGAAATACCATTGCCTAATTTCAAAGGGGTTTACAAAATGGTAGTGAACTGGTTTCATCCAGAGAAATGTGCTTTGTGAGCTAGGGCTGGAGCAAGATTAGCATTATTGTGCTTAATATCTAAACATTGAGAAGATGGACATTGTTTTGTGAGCCACAATAAATGTAGGTAACTTGGAGAGGAAGTGTTGAAAAGGAGGAGGGTGAAATAAGATAGGAAAAGGTTTTATTATAAAGCATTTTTATTTCTTGGGAGTTTTAGTAGGTTAACTGTGTAAATGGCACCCTGGTTATGGCTTGGATTTGGAAACTAGTTCCTTTTTCTTATGTTTTGTGGGGATTTTTGCCTTGTAAAATGCCCACAGTTGTCCAACCTCTCCTATCCTGGCAGTGATGTTTATACTACACATTCTTCTACCGTTTCATGCAGCCAGCGCTATCGCAGCTCTGCTGAATGAGGTCCCAGCCTAACTACAATATTAACCCTGCAAATCTGTTCATTTTCTCCCGAGCAGCCCCAGGCAGGGTATACAGGAGAATGTGTCCAATTGAAAAACTATTACAGACTCGGTGGTGCTGCAGTGTGCTAAATTGCAAGAGAGCTGTGCTTTTTCTGCCAGAGAGGATCCTGCTAAGGGAGATGGTGGTGTCTGTGTCATACAAGTTACAGAATTTGTTTTCATTTTAGTCTCAGGTTTCGTTGATGATTTTATCTTTTTTTTTTTCCAAACCATTTGCCTGCTTTTAAGCATGGAAGTGTGTTCCTCAGACCCACTGCTTTCCTTCTGCTAATTGTCCAACGCATGCTCTCCTCCACCACCTCCCTCCCAGTATATATCAGTCCTTGCCTTCTTATTTTCACCTTTCCAGTTGTTGTTTTTAATTTTTTCTTCATTATTTTACTAAATACCGTACTGCAGATCAGTAGCATCTTGGGTGGTGGTTGTACCACATAGCATTTGGAGCAGACATTAGTTTTGCATAGCGTGTGTACCTTATTTTGTCTGGACTTGTCTTCATTGCGCTGCAGGCACCTCCTCAAGCAATTGTAGTGATTAAGCCAGGTATTTCTGCAGATTTATATTAACTTCTGCTTATAAAGAAACAGAAAAAACCCAACCCTTCCCTGCCACCCCAACATCTAAACTAGATAGATGTTTTCCTTCATCCCATTCATTTTTATCAGTATTTGACCTAAGCTTGCTTTTGTATATGAAAGAAAATTAGTTAAGTACCTTGTGGTTTATAGATGCCTTTTGTTACATATTACTTGGATTTATTGTGCAACGTTGGCCTGTAAATCATTTCAGTCAGACATTTACCTGGCTCATGTTGCCTTTATGGTTTGAGTCTTTTAACAGCCATGAAAAATGGAGAAATTGTGTTTTTGGCGGCAGCAGACTTTGCTTGTCCGAACCCTGTAACTCTCTCTCGTGGCTGTGCTCCGCTTTGGTGAGGATTGCTGCCTGGCTCTGAGCAGATGTTTACAAGGAATCCATTACTTTGTGCAGCTGAAAGACAGTGTTGAAAGAACAAAGAGAGTTTTGTGATGAAGTGTATCTGACTTCTCGCTGCTTTGCTTACCTTTTAAATGTAAAACTTAGTCATTTGCAAGGGCTTTTAGTTCTCAGGGCATCCCTATAAGATTCCGCCCCATATGGAGCTTTCCTTCAGTCGAAAGTGGGGTTGTCTCAAAAC
>NW_008660858.1:31278-40231 GCF_000695815.1 Acanthisitta chloris
TTTTTTATCCCCCACTTTGCCCTGCCCCCTGCCTGCCTGGCTCCAGCTCCCCGCCCCTCCCCCCCCCACCCGCCGCGCAGGCGGCCGCTGCTCCGTGCTGGCTGTACTGCGCTTCCTTTGTGACTAAAAGTTGGTTTCATCAGCACAGCATCGGCTCTCGCTCCGCGCTCAGAGCTCACCGGCCTCGGGACGCAGCTCAGACCTGCAGCCTATGTGGGGCACGCGGGGCAGCTGTCGCCATACGTATAACTCTTAAATGGAAAATGTCTTTCTCAAAGGCTGTCGATGTCCAGTGGTCTGCAGTCCATGAGCAGTTGACTAGTCCAGGTGTTTCTGCTTCTGTTTCCGTGCTATGTGAATTAGGAATTCGAGAGAAGAGTGTGCAGGATGGAGGAGTTGAGGGTTTGTATTTCTGTTCTGATGGTATGGCAGTGACAGAGGGCTTGGGAAGGAACAGAGAGTCTACCTGGGGTTGTCTTAATTAAGAAAAATATTGTTCTTGGTCTTTTTGTCTTCAGCTCTTTCTGTCAGTGCCTTTATCAACTTAAAAAGAATGACCTTTTCTGTCAGTATGGATTGTCTAGCACAAGGAATATTCAGGAAAAACTTGTTTTATTGAACGTGATTTCTACTTTGTGGGTTTTCTCAGTGCATTTTGCCCCACTTATTTAAAATATAGCCAGTTAAAACTCTTGGATCTGGATTCATTTTAAAAACTGCCAAATACTCGTCGTGCTTTACGAAGATAGAAGTCATAATCCGAGACTATGAGACGACAGTGCTACTGATTTGAGACTGTGGGTTTCCGTGAGGTTTTAAGGAGATCATTAACCCAGGTCTATCTCTTCACAGGACAGTCGGCCCAATATGTCAAGACCTCTGATCACTAGATCCCCTGCATCTCCATTGAACAATCAAGGCATCCCCACTCCAGCACAGCTCACAAAATCCAACGCACCAGTTCACATTGATGTGGGTGGGCACATGTATACCAGCAGCTTGGCCACGCTTACAAAATATCCTGATTCCAGGTAACTTTAAAAAGCTTGTTCTGCATGTCTTTGGCAACTCCTTTTCTTCTATTTCATGCTTGGATGTCCCGGGGCTGTCTCAGAATGATGAATTTAGTTCCTTTTGTTTCAAAATTAAATTAGCTTTCTTTGTTCGTAGGCGGTTTGAGACTGACTTTTCTTTCCCTGCTTTACTATGTTTCCGACAAATGGCACTTCTGCAAACCCTGATGAGTATGTAGTAAAACAAAGCTGATAGTAAAGAACGCTTACTTTCTACTCCCTAGGATTCTGAGTTTCTGCCAGGGCACCCATTCTGTGGCTTGTTACATTCAGAAACTGTAGTGATACTGCATTTAAGCCCACAGGTGGGGGTGTGGGGGTATTTGTTTTGTTTCTTTTGGAGCAGTTACCACTCTCCTGTCCTGTCAACACATAATCTCAGATGTGTCACTTGAGTAAAGGCAAGGTTGAATGTAACAAAATGTAGGGCAGTATTAACTGAATACTTTTTTATAGAATCTTAGGACTTTTCAATTAATTAGACCCTTAACTCTCACATACCTTTTGAATGAAGCATTTGTGGCTCTGGTAGCCTACTGGTATTAAGTGGTTAGAAAACTGCTGCATGTGTGAGCAAATGGTGAATGTAGATGAAACAATGAAACAAGAGTGCAGCTTTAAGAAAACAGTGTATTGGACAGTGTGTGTGGATATTACATGATGGTGATGCAGGCAAACACTCCAGTGGTACTGTAATTCTAAGAGTTGGTTATCAGATAGCAGGTGTTGATTGTGTCCACAGTGTTAGTCTATGTCTTGCCCTTCACTGCCTGATCCTGCTCTAGGGGGAAGGCAGTGTTACCTTTATGGTCTTTACAGCATTTTAGGGGGCAAGTTTTGAGTTTCTTGATCCTACAACTCCAACTTGCCTTTCCAAAGGGTAGAAAGCATATTTCATGGGATGTGATTTTGTTCAAAGCCCGAGTTTCACTGGTATTACTGCCTCTGCAGCATCACCTTGTAGCATTAGGTGGACTGAAGTAGTGCTCCTGACACTAGGAGCTGACATGGCTAGAGGAAGAGAACAGTAAATACAGGGGTATGAAAGAGAAACAGCTGGGCACATGGCTTTTCTTATGACAACTTCCTCAAGGGAGACCTGACAGAGGGAAGTAAAATAGGCCATACCAAAGCCCAGGTCTGCCAGGAGAGATTGAAGCAATGTCTGGCAAAACTTGAACTGTTCTTCGAAAACCAAATCTGTTGTTTTGGGAAGTATTTTTAAAGAGCTGGTTGTGTTCAGCTACTAGTGGTTGTGATTACTTAGTGGTTTTTTGGTTGTTGGGGCAGTAATGGTGTCTGACACAGTTGTGTGTGCAGTATGAGAGGCTGCTGCTATTAATACCTGCAGCTTCTGTTTTCATGTCAAATTCACAGAGACAGTATATTACTTCAAGTGAAGAAACACTAAAATGTCTTTCATGAGTGTGTATGGTGGCAGTGGAATTTTAGCTTAATGTATTCTGTGTTCAACTGAACCATTGTAGCACTTGAAAGTGAAAGCTATGCCTGTAGTATCAAAGCCAGTTTAATAAATTAAACATTTTAAAGCTCTTCAAACATAATTTAAAGAAAACCCAAACTCTGAGTTATAGTCATTCTGTTTCAAGTCGTTCTGACATGTGTTTGTGTTTCAGTTCTGACAGTAAATGTCTTTTGAACCTCTTGATGAGGGAGTATTTCTATCATAGCTGTTAGAACCTGGAATTCCCAGCCACTTCCAGGACTTGAGAGATTATTTTTTTTTTAATATTAGCAGCTTCAAAAGAGCAATTATTAAACTCGTTTGAATGTAAAGACAATGGCATAAAGCAATAAGGCAGCAATCATGATATAGTTGTTTGGGTTTTGCCCATGAGATTTTGCCACAAAGTTTTTTTTCCAGTTGGGAGGGGTGGGATGAGGGGTATATGTGTATATATATCTATACATATTTATGTATAGTGAGTGCTGTGTACAAATTATCCAGTAATATTTGGACATTAATACAAATTGTTCCTTGGAGCCTGACCCAGTCAGTTTATATGTAGAGTCTAACTTTCTTACACAAGGTCTTGGTCAATATTGCTTACATGTTTCCCTTTCTGCCAGCATCACATGTGTGAATGAGATCAAAACTAAGGCAAGACCTCATAGATATTTTTGGGCCAGTAGAAACCTCCTGAGACTTACTGGCATATGAAGTATTGTCATTGAAAAAGAAGGTCTTTATTATCTTGCCTGAAAGAGTACTGCTCCAGGGATGAGTCAAGGCATAGGTTGCAGGCTCCAGCATCTAACAGGTTGAGACATGAAAGTCATTAGGCTTCTGACTCGTATTACATTGTAGTCTAAGGGCCAGAAGCCTAAAGTGAACCTTTCATCTATGGGCCAGGTACCAGAGTCATCTTTCTTTGAGAGATTGAAAGAGTGATATCCAAACCAGCAGCTTTGGAGTCACTATGACTTGCTGGTGTGAAGGAGACCTATCCTGATAGAGCAGTCGTTGCTTTGAAGCAAGTGTACTCTTCCTTCTCCTTTTGGACTTAGTAGCATGTAATCTTATACCTCTATACTTTCTCCTTCCTGGACAGTAGAGTATGAATTGTGAAGATTATTTTTAGAAAAGAGTTCCTTAAGTGATATCAGGTAAAGACTTATAGCTCGCAGGGCTTATTTTCCATAATTCTTATGTTAGATCCCTCAACCTGGTTTGTGCCTTGATGTGTAAAATGCCTACTGACAAGTATCCATTCATTCCTCCAAAGAAAACCTGGTGTGACTGTAAAAGTGTCTTGCTGCCGCTGGATCCCTGCCCTTTGCTATGGAAAGGTCTTTGTGGGCTTCGCTCAAATGCTCTTGTGATTGAAGATCCCAAGGAATTGGAGCCTATTTGTGTTTTGGCCAAAGGCTGACACAGTGAAGCAATCCAACAGGCAAGCAGCTATCTAATAGTCTGAATTGAGTAGTCCTGGAATTTTAAATTCTGAAGCTGAAATAATGCTTAAAAAACCACTCAAAATTAATTTAAAAATCCAGTAGCATATGTTTTGAAAGAGCCTGGTTATAGTCCAGACCAGAGAGAACCTACTGTTTTCACAAGGAAAATCCCATATGAACACTTCATCTCCTCAACAGGCTTCAGGTTCTCCCAAGACACCAGTGAGACCATGCCTCAGACATGATCTCATGCAGCTGCATAATACAATGTGCCAGGCTTAAGCTTCAGGAAGAGGCAATTTGAATCAGTATATCTACCAAGAAGACCTAATGTAAGGTCAGTCTGCTGAAAGAAATAATATTTTTTTAAAAATACCTGAGGAGGGGCAGGTGTCCTTTTATGCAGCTCTTTCCACCAAGACTGCAGATCTTGGTTCTTTCACCCTTATACAGATTGTTCCTCCTGTTGTGTGTTATTGACTGATGTTACGTTATTCATATGTCAGACAAATTGTTTGCATTCTGTGAGGAATCTTATGGGTTTGGAATTTGTTCTGATTTGTACTAGATCACATTTTCCTCTTCTCAACAAGTGGTTCGGTTTACGCTAAGTTATCAGACCTTCAGTTGATATTTGGCAATACAGAGTTATCTCTGAAAAATCTGGGTGCACTAAATTTTTTTATGACTTTGTTTTTGCAGTTGAAGGCTCTCTTAAAACATTGTTTACTTTCCACTGCCCAGAACTAAAAAAAAAATAAATATTCCAGGGAAGAAGATGAGGATCTGCTGAAGAAGCCTTTCTCCTCTGAGAGCTGAGGCACATACATGCTGTCCCATTGTTCCCTATGATCACCAGAGGGTCGGAGAAGAATGGGTAGAGGAGTTAGGATTTATGAATATGAGGAGAGGAAGCACTTGCCTGTTAGTTCTGCTATTTAAACCTGAGCAGCCTCCTCACCTTCCAGTGTGTTACCGTCTTGCAGTAGGATTGAATGCTTTGCTTGGAGTTGACATTCCTCTGTCTCCCAGCCTTAATGCTGTTTGCATGGCATCTACCAAAAGTTATTGTGCATCAGGCTAAGACAACCTTCACTGACTATCAGAACTAAATGGGAAGATGTTTAACTTTGATCATATGAGCATCAGCTGTCTGATATCTCTGATATCAGCAATATCAGCAGTGTTGTCTATCTCATATGTTCAAAGCATCTGAACTTTTAATTAGTTGTGACCAAGTCATCCGGTACAAATATTTGCATAACACCATGGCATTAGATTGCCACATCCTATATTCCCACCATAGAATGTGAAAAATTCATTTAAAACCTTGTATATATTTCTTTATAGAACCTTTTGAGGCATTTGTTTGTGTTGCTACATCTCCCATCTTGAGTTACTCCCTGCATATGAAGATGGATTCTTCTTATACAGTATTTCACAATACTTCCAAATTTCTGCCCAGGGCTATTTCAGGTTTTCATATGAACCAATCCATTTGTGTCCCAGTTTTCTTACCCAATCTTCACTCTCAGCCCTCAGGGAAATTAAATTTCACACACTTGGATCCAGTTAGGATACTGGCATTTTTTTTTTTATTAGTAAGGGTTTCTTTTGCATCAAGAGCAAAGAATTACTTAGGAGAATGCCCAGACTGTCCTTGGCCTTTTTTGACAGTTTGCAAGCAAGACTTATCTTTCATAGGTTGTGCAGGTAGACTTCCAAGGACATGCTATGAATCAGGCAGGCTAGCACTGCGTGCCTGTTTCAGAGCTCTGGTAGTTTCTGTTGCCTGTAGACTGTCCCCGTTCCAAAACAAGACACTGACATGGCCCTTAGTTCAAACTTCTGCAGATTTCAACAACATGCTGGAGACTTCTGGCTTGGTAGGAAATCTTCTGTGATGAGGGTGGTCTGCACTTTGCATAGGGCTCCTTCTGTAACACCTCTATGGAAGCAGCCCTGGCACAACTTTCCTGCTCACTTTGGATAGTTCCTCTCAAACTGCTGCAAGTGATGCCAATCACTTAGAAAATGTTGGTTTTCTTTCTTTAACTAATGAGCATTTGGGGATAATTTTTTTAAGGAAA
This sequence comes from Acanthisitta chloris, assembly GCF_000695815.1. Lineage (NCBI taxonomy): Eukaryota > Metazoa > Chordata > Aves > Passeriformes > Acanthisittidae > Acanthisitta > Acanthisitta chloris. The sequence goes on from NW_008660858.1 coordinate 37,361, forward strand.
TATTGAGAGAGTAGGTGTTACTACATCTTAATTTCCACTCTCCTTATTTGGATTCCTCTTCCTGAGAGGTACATTTCTATCTGTGAAGGTATTTGGCGATCTTTCTGGAGTAGCAACATCGAGGCCTGATGAGGTAGTAGTTCTTAAATCAACATGACACTGCAGTAGCTAGAATACAATAGGCTTGCACTTTTTGAGAAGAAGTATTATGTTGCAAGTTGTAAAGAGCAAGCTTCCATGAGAGTTTTCAGTATTGCTGCACACCAGCTGTGTCTGCTGTATTAGCATGAGTGGTCCAGGTCGCAGCTTTTTAATATTTTGTAACATTCCTGGCAGGAGGGAAATAGGTAGAAGTTGGCACAGGCTCAGTTCAGTCTTCTATCCCATTTTGCTAATCTCGTTATTCACCTTTTATATTTCATCATTGGATTGCTGCGTGGTCTTATGGCAAGGGAAAGGAAGGGCTTGGGATAGGGCAATACACTGACTCTCACTGACCTATTCTGTGACCCAAGATAACTGATTTGACTTTGAGCTTCGGTTGCTTCCTACCAAGGTTAACAAAAAAGCAATTTGTAAAGTGCTTTGGGATGATGATTGAAAGTGTAAAAGATTACTATCTCTAAGCATAAATATTTATAAATGTCAGTAACTGAGATAGAAACAGTTGATGGTGTTGGTGTCATCAGTAACATGTGTTAGTAAAAAATTAAATGTTGATTCATGAGGACCAGACTCCATACAGTTAGACAGTACATCTGTTTGGATTGGTGTAACCATATATACAAACTTGGAAACAAAATAGAAACAGAACCCTGAATGATACTAAACTTTATGCCTATTCAAGAAATTCAGAGAATTTGCACAACTGATACTGTAAAGAGAAATCTTTTGTAACACACATATGTCAATAAAATGCTTAGAGGGGTATTTTCTGGTCCTGGCTGAACCAAGATTAATTGTAGCTCTAGGTGTGTATATTGAACTCAGGGTATATATTGACCTCATTTTGCCTCAATTAATGATCACCACAGCTCAGTCATCACTGTCACCTCAGTAGTAAATATTTTCCGAATCATAGTCCTGTAATATGTTTAACTTGCAAGGTCAGCAAGTTGCTGCTGTTGCTCGTGGCTGGTGACTAGTGAAAGAAATAGCACCATCAGATTAGCAGGTTCTTCTGACATCATGTGGTCGGTAGTTGGTGGTGAGTCACCACTGAAAGGGGTCATGGAATTGATGCCTTCCTGTTCTGAGTGTCAGTAAAAGTGGGTTTGTATATTGTTTTACTTGGAGGATAAAAAGCAGGGGTTCATACTTGTTCAATGTTTTGCACTCAAATGTGCAAAGTGACAGCAAAACTGAGATAGTGTATTGTTAGAGTACTCTTTGCACATACACAGACCCAGAGAAGGTAGATGCACAGACTTGATACCACAGGCATGCTTATCTATCGTTACGTGACTATAACACTGTATATGAAAATATTCAGAGGAGCAGGTGTCTGCATTCAGAAGTGTCAAAAAGCTGGAGGCTTCAGCACCTTATTTCAGCACCTTATTTCCGAGGCTAGTAGTCCTCAAAAGTAACAGTTATTTTTCTTAAGGGGAAAGAAGAATATCCATACCATCAGTATATAGATCCCTTTGCCAGTTGACTCATGTGAGTTTGTATGGGTTGGATCAACCTGTAAGTTGGGGAGAAGGGAGGTTGTTAATAACTAGTTTAAGCCTTTGTGCCTTGAGAAATCCTTTCATCACAATGGCTGCTTGGTGTCAGCTCGGTGCACGGAGATTTGTGTTACAATGTTTGTGCTTTTCTGCTCAGTAGCGCAGCTTCATAAACTAGACCAAAGGCACCTAAGCAGTATTTCTCATCCTGCCTGAACAAGAAAATACTTGGGAAGATAAAATGAAGTGCTGAGTCTATGGGTCTTGCTGGTCTGATAAGCAAAAGCTCATTACGTGTCACTGAAGTATTCTGCTTATTGGTCATTTCTGATAGGGCCCAGGTTTGAGCCATGGTCGTGAGGTTCGGTGGTTTGTTTTGCCTTTTGCTGTACTTAGTCCTTGCACTCAGGAACCTCTGTATATTAGCACAAGGTTCTCATCCTGCTCCCACATGAACTGTTTGTACTTTGTTGGTCTTTCATAAATTGCAATGTAGTTGCTAAGCAAATTGGTATCTAGTACGTACGTAATTGCAGAGGCAAACATTTGGCTTCCAGTTTTACCGTCAACACCCGGCCACCTCTTGGGTGTGTTTGAAGCTTTAGGATATAGATTCCAAGTTCTGGCTTAGTTCTTTCTGGTAATGATCAACCTTCTGGCTGGGTTTCATGTATACAAGCATGCTTGTCATTTGGGGATGTATTTGCAAAGGTTGCATAGGAAATACTGAAAACTGCTTGGGACCCAGTGGTTATCTACAGTCATTTTAATGCAAATAAGGCACAAATGCTGTGTTGGTCAGAGGAATGTCACCAGTTCCTGTTATGTGAACTTTTCCTCTAACTTAACCGGTCTGCAGTTTATTCAAATGTCATAAGCAGACAAGTGTCATCTGGCAAGCTTTATTTCTCCTTTGTCTTATGTTCTCAATCTGCAATCTGCCTTTCCCCTTAGTCTGCAACTCTCAGATTGTTGCTGTCTCTTTGACTGCTGCCTTTCAATATCTTTCTTTCTATGCCTATTCTGCTCTGAACATCAACCCTACTTCTGTCACCAAAATTCCCTCATTGCTTTGTCTTTATTTCTTTTTCATCTACACTTTTCTAAGTCTTTTGGATGGAGTCAGAGCTCACAAAGGTTACGAGTGATCTTTACCTGACCAGATCAAAGCATATTTCTTGCTTGCTTGTCCTCTTCTCCC
>NW_008660858.1:40255-45337 GCF_000695815.1 Acanthisitta chloris
GGTGACCTTCCTTTCAGTAGGTAAGCAGCCAGCATATTTTACAGGTATCTCAGATGATGCTTTTGCTTTTAATGACATCAGTTGAAAGGATGCTCTGAGACTCACTGATACCTCTCATCGAGTCTTTGAATCGATAATCAAATAAACTGTTTCTAGCCCTGATGTGTACATTTGCTTGGTTATGTAGGATTCTCCCAGTTGTCTCTGCATATCATTTGGACAATTTTTAGGCACTTTTTAAGACACTTTCTGCCTGATTCAGGGAACCCACGGGCTCCTGCAACAGTTGAAAGCGTTTAAGCTGAGCTTGTAGCTGCTACTTGTGGCTTGCTTTGTAGGGGCATGCCTTTAGGAAAGCAGTGGGCTCACAGTCACTTCCCTGCCCAGTCCTTCCACTGTGCAGCAGCATGTGTATAGACACTTGGGCTAGCTCAGGTGCTCAAAGCAATATAGCGTGATGCTCCACCTGGACTCGTTTATCCTGCTTCCAGCAAACTCAGCTGTGCCACGTCTGGTACCCAAGCTAATTACTGAAGACCTATCTTTTATATTTCTACACACTACTGCATTTTGCAGAACAGGCACTTGGTGAAGGAGAGCAACAGTGGCAATTTGGTTTCTGTGAATCAAAAGCTTTCTGTTTGCAAAGGATTAAAAGAGGTAAAAGAGGAGAGTAATAAAAAGATAAAAGGATTTTGTCCATGAGATGAGATGGTTGAGCATAGCAGTGTTAAATGCAATGGGGTATACTTCAGCAGTTCATCAATTTATAAAGATTAATTCTACCTCTTAGACCCCAGTGGGGTTTTCGTGGCAAAATGTAGCAAGCCTGTCAGTCAAATGGTAGACATAATTGTTCTTTAAGTGACCTATTAAAATCCCATTCCTTTTAATTAAAAATTGTATTTGTGTTCTCACACAGGCCATATTTGAACGGTAAAAACTCTTTTCATATGAGGCACGTTGCAGGTAGAGAGCTGTCACAAGGTGTGTGACACACGTGTGAAACAGGACGAGTGATTGAAGTCCCAGTGCAGCAACATGTGGCTTGCCTTTGGCTCCCGCTGACACAGAGGGAGATGGAAGGATAAGCAGCATCTCCCAGGACCACACCCAAACCCTTTGCATTCCTTGCCTAAGAAATTGCTTGTAGTTGCTTATTGTGGCATAGAAAGTTATAATATACAGCATTTGCCATAAGTGTGTCACTTCAGAGCAAATGATGGATTATGTCCTTCCACACCCCAAAAGTTGTTCTTTGTGCTGTAATTAAAAAATAAATGTTGCAATGTTGAATTGGAAATATTTTCTGCCATACAATGAATTTGTTTTGTTAGGTTGCCTGGATGTAATTGCAACAATGTCAGTGCATTAAACCCATGTCACGGGGTAAAATGGTTTCCTGCCGCTATACCAGTGCCAAGGACTGCGCAGCTTAGCAGCTCTATTGCTGTTTATCTCCATCAGCCATAGTGATTAGTTTGCTTCTGCAAAACTTTTTTTCTTATTTTGTTCCCTGTATGCATACTATAAATTATAGTTCTGTACAAATGCTAACCACAAATCCCAAACAGTAGGAAGCTCTGCCATGCCAGAGAGCAGCTCGGCTAGGAGCTGGTTTTAGGTTTGCCCAAGCTTGTCGGCGATGTGAGGGGAAGAAGGCATTCCAAACCGTGACGGTCTGCTGGGCCCCTTCTACCCATCTGAAAATTGATCCCTCTTAAACAGTTTAGAGGGCCCTCGGGGTCTTGCAGCTTACATAAAAAATGAAAGCCCTTCCTGTCTTAGAGCGGTGCAAGCAGTCAATACAAAAGAGAAAAATGATCTTTTAAGTGTATCCCATTGAATCCATTATCTCGAGGGCCTGTGCATGATGCTTCATCAAAACATCATCGTCTTGGTGATACATGGGGGAGAGAGTGAGGTGGTGTTCGGGGGATTTCAGAGAAAATGCTGCAGTACTCTCAGTGCCACAGGACAGGCTAAATATGATACAAGCCAGAAAATGAGAGCTGCAGAAAAACAGATATGTTCCTCCTTATAACAAATTGAATTTTACATGTTTGAAACAAGCAAATTGTTCAGGAAAAGTTTTGAATGTTTCTTTTGTAGGTATGAAAGTCCTTTTGGGCATCTCATATGATAATTGCTTTGCTTTCAATCAGAATACAAATTTGCAGATTTTTTCACTACAACGATAAAGAAAATAAAGGAGGAGATAAAAGTCCGTATTTGTACCATTGATGCATTCTATCCTTGTTGTGTGAGGTTGTGAAAGGGTTGGACTGCTCTATCATGAGCTGAATTGGTATGGAATTTCTAGTTCTTGCAAGTGTCAGAATTGTTAGTTTTTAAACACTGGAGTTTTTTTAATCTTCTGCATGCCTGTACTAATGATTCATATGCTTTTCTTAGACTAGTGTGAAAGGAAAATCATTTATTTCTGTTGTTCTGAGTTCATAGTATTTACTTAATGGCACAGTAGAGTTTTTTTTACTAGATTATAGGGTTAGGAGCTGATCTTTTGCTGTCAGTGTTTCCTTACTGCAAATAAGAAGGATGTTGCTCTTTGGTAGATTATAAGCAATAAATCGGAAGATGTTGTATTTGTTTCCAATAACCAGTAGCATGTAAAAGTCAGAAGTGCTATTGGAAAAAAAAAGTACTTTTGGAAGACAACGGGAACTATGAAGAAGCAGTATTTCTGAATGTAACTGAGCTGTCAAGTGCACATCCTTTGGGGTGTCCTGCATTTCCTTTGGTGAAAGGCTTGCTTAAATAAACTGAGCAGTAGGCAGTGGGTGTGTACCTTTGCACAACAACATACACCCAGGTGCTTTGTTGGCCAGGGTGATCCTAAAGGCAGAGTGCTGTCAACATTCCTAATTGGTTATTACCCAATAACACACACCCTCCAGTGTCTTGGGACTACAAAACACTTTTTACCTAGCCTTCCTACATGAATAATGTAGCACTTCAAATATTCATCCAATTATAGTCAGCCTCTCTCTTGGCTAAGGATTGCCAAATGCAATTGGACATACTTCTGACATAGAATTTCAGGCTGTATCTATGTTGGAAGGGTTTAGTCATAATTCTTGACTTCTGGGGAGAGAGTAGATAACACCATGATGGTAATTTCTCCAGCCTCAAAAGCTATTGTTTGTTCACTTTTGCTATGAAATTCTAGTTTACTAGCAGTATAACGTGGGAGTTTTAGGAATTCTTTTTTTCATTTTATACTTGGAGCCAGTCACATGAAACTGCTCGTGTTCTGTTTGAAACAATGAGAAGATTTGCTTTTTCTCCAAGTGCTGTAGCTACAGCTGTATAGGACTGAAGTCACCATCAAGCATATGAAAAGCAGACAGTTAGCATGTGTATTTTTGAAACATGTAGGCTGCATGTATATTCATCTTATATTTTTTCTGAGTATTTTGCTGCCCATCATGATTGGCTCCTGATATGACAGTGGCTGACTTTTAAACATATTTTTCTCATGTCTTGTTAACATTCTCAAAAACAATGTCTTTATCCTTTGCAGAATAATAAGGTTTAATTTTACTTTACTAGCTTCTCTTGTGAATAAACTCCCCTGAATGTTAATCTTCCCTCTGGCCTTTCAAAACCTGATGAAGGTGATGTGCCATATCCCTGGCAATAGCAGCTTCCAGTCCCACTGCAGTAACACTGTAGGGAGTCACACTGGCTGCAGCATGTTGCCACAGAGAAAAGCCCCATGACAGTGTCCATCTTTGCGGTGCAAAGGAGATGCACAAGTAGGGAAGTGGTGGCAAATGCTATTCTAGGAAGATGGAAGCTGGGTGAACAGTGGCAGGAAGGATACCTTCCTGCTTGTTGTTTCCCCCATGGAAGACCTTATGGGAAACGAGAAAAACTGTTGTTTTTCTGTAGCTAAAGCGTACTTGGAGGCTCCACTTTTCATCAGGCATTCTCATTTTCCCAGTTTCTAATATTGTTGTCTCATAAAGCTGGGCCTTGGGCCATGCCTCTTGTACCAGCCTTCTCTTCCTTAGCAGCTAACCCCGATAAACTCATCAGCAGAGCTACAATTGCACTTTCCTGCTTCCACTTTGGATTAATGGTGTAGCTCTCTGAAACTGAATGGATGCTGCTCTCTGGACCACAGAGGTCTGGTTCCAGGTGAGCGTTTAATTCCCCTCTTGGGAAGCAGAAATAAAAGCCTTAATCAGGTATGTTTCATGCTTCCCTCTTGGGTAGGCTTAACAAAAGGTAGGGTGGAAAGGATGCTACTGGAAGTTGCTGTTGTCTGGTATCATGACAAGGCATAAAGCATTAGTTTGAAAATAGAAACAGCTGGCGTGACTGCGACTTTGAATTGTGTTTAGCTTCCATGTGGGTCTCTTTATTATTTCCTATTTAAATGCTAAGCAGTTAAATCAAGGGTTGTAAGTATTCTTCCTTCTCTTTATTAATGAAATCCTGGAAACATGATAAACATGAAGGGCCCTGGGGGTGATGAAGAACATATAACAGGTTTGGTACCATGTGAAGAACATAAAGCTGATAGTGCAGTTCTTACTCAAAGAAAAAAATTAGCCATGTTGTTCTGTAAACTCGACCCTGAGCCTGCAGAAGCTCTGCTGTGCTGTGCCAGGCTATTTCACTGTGGCTCCTCTGGGAGTGTTTCTTCCAAGAGCCCTTTCTGTTGCTATGAAGGACCACAGAAAGGGGTCTGTCCCTTGACCTTGCATGCCTGAATTTTTTTCTTTCCACAGGGAAAGGTGAGTAGTGATGAAAGCTTTATCAGCTGGAAATGGCAGAGGCTGTAGACAGAACAAAATAAATGGGGTGAGGTCCTGAAAAAAAAACAGTCAGTGAACTCTAGTCCTGATAAAGGTCAAACTTGTTGTAGCACATTGCTGGCTAAATGTTCAACTGAAAAGAGGGCACATCCATCATAACAGAGAGAGTTTATTTTCCTCATCACTGTCCTAATATTATTCTGCCATAGTAACAAAAACACTTGGGGTGGTAGGGCAGGTAGTGTGGGGGGAGCCAGTGCCCTGGTCAGAAGTGACTCCACATGGTTCAGCCAGC
>NW_008660858.1:45387-84685 GCF_000695815.1 Acanthisitta chloris
CTTCTTTGTCTTGCCTGAGTGTCTCATTATAACAAATAATAAGTGATGTGCTCCCAAAATTAGATGTGGAATATAGTTTTGCCTGTGTTCACAGACTCTGAGGAGCAAACATGCCTTGTCTGACTTTGATCCTGCAAAGAAGCCTGAGCTGCTGTCCACAGTCATATGCTGGCTGTTTCTGTGTCCCTCAGTATTGTTCAGCAGAGGATTTTCCTCAAAGATCAACCAACCCTTGAAGTACAGTGGACAAATACCCTTTCCTTTTGTCATCTGTTGTGAGGCTCAAGTCTTAGTCAACACTTCTCAGGATCCCTGCAAAGCTGTTGCTAACTGCCTTTGCATTACCAGTGTGAATATGGCAGACTCTTTTCTTACAGCAGAGTGAATCCCTGGGGCATATCTCTGCCAGAGGTCTTTTAACATCAAAGCACCTAGATAGTGGCTGCTGGTAATTAGAGGCAGCAAAGATGACTTATGTGCTCACACCACTGCTGCCCACTGTGGCTGGAGCTCTGGGTGGGCTGCAGGATGCAGGGATGGAGTGGGGCTTATGGGCACAGCTGGTGAGCATCTGATCTGAGAGGGGCAGCTGCAGGCAAGTGTCTGTTGTCTTGCTGCTTTTGTTGACTGTGTTGCTGCAGTATCAGTGGTAATATCACAGAGCCCAGTCTGACCTCTGGTGCCTTCTCTTTTCTGTTAAAACCCATCATGAAGCTGCTCCTCACCAGCAGGCTCTGCCTTCTGCTGTGCTAGTGGACACCCCACATCCATTTTACCTCCTGTGATTTTTTTGGTAGTCAACTTATGGTATACATTGAGGGAAGAAAAGCTGTGCAAGAGTGAGTGGCCAAGGACTGCACCATAGGTTTCCATCACAGGACTTCGTGGTTAATGCAAATAAATGCAGACCTTTGCCTGCATGGGGTGGTTAGCAAGAAAATACGATTTGGTGGTCTGACTTTATAGTCAGAGTTGGTTAAGACATTATCTTTCTCCAAACGTCTTCCTTTTCATTGTACTAATTGGCTTCTGCATGCCTATAAAAAAGTAGAGTTTAGGAAGGTAATAGAAAATAATCAGAATTATCCTGTAGCCCCAAACTGTTTGTTGTAACACCAGTGGCTTCTGGAGAGATGGGACTTTGATGAAACAGTGCAGCTCTTGATTACACTAAACTCTTTTCAGTCTTCTGCACCTTTTGATAACGTGGTTCCGTAGATCTCCTGTAAAGATAGCAGAAAACACTTTCTATCATGCCTTGGGGTGATGCAAGAAAAAAAATAATCAGAAATCTACCAAGACACCTGGATTTCTGCTAAATTAAAATTTTATTGCATTCACATATAGAGCAAAAAGAATTGGCATTAAGTAGTTACACAAGTGGAGGGGATAATGCAAGGGGGTAGTAACATGTTTTGTTTTCAGCAAGCACAGAGAAGAGGAGAACTTTGTGAAACAGTTTTCCGTCCCTGAAAATGCCTGTATCGGAACTTGCATTGTTCTAAAAAATGTAGGTTTTAAATTCAGTATTTTTCTCACTAAATGGTTAGCTTTTTTCCCTTCTTGAGTCCTAGCCTTTTGATATCTATACCTGCGTTGGTTGTTGATCAGGGTTTTTTTCAGTATTAGTGCAAGCTGCAGCTTTATTGATAGCTGTGCAGTGGTACCCATGTCTTGGGACAAGGGCAGATGTGGTATGGAGAGACCCTTGGGCAAAGGCTTTTTTTCCACCCTTCTAATCCAAGTGTAGTTAAATTTCACTCTTTTTAGAGAAAAGCTTTACAGTTAAGTAATAATGAAAACTTAGAAGCTCAAGCAGAAGGTTGCTCCATCATCAGCATCTTTCTACTAGTTTAAAAGCAGCACTCAGCTTGGTAGGCATCTACTTTTTTATTAGCAGTCTGGAATTGCCACAGGGAAATTTTGACTGTTGGGTTATGCTGGTTTCTACTAGGCAGATCACAACAGATGCAAGATATATATATCCTCACTGTTGTAAATTCTCCAGACTGATGGAGTTACGCTTATTTGACTGTGTCTCCACATACCATTTCCCACTTGTTTGCCTGCATTCTGAATTAATTAGTTGCTATGTGACAGAGCTGTCATAATTTTTCAGCTGCATGATCACTGGTGAAGCAGTGCACAAGGTGTACATGGAACAAGATTTGGTCCCAGTAGGGTGGGCTGGGCTGCCCTGCCCTCCATGGGAGTCTGTCTGTCCATTGGCTGTAGCTGGATCCTAGAGTCACTTGCTTCAACACACTGCTAAAATACTTGAGGCTGCCTGCTTTTAGGAAGTGGGAATCCTAACAGACTTGCAGTATAATGTGACTTCAGATGGCACTTTTCTGTATTTCCTGTAGTAAAACTGCAGCTCAGGAAGAAGCTAAGAGCAATCAGTTCCTCTGTGTGAGGGTAACCTGAGTTGAAGGGGGCAAAATAGCACTTAAATTAAAAACGTTTGACATTGCTACATGATTTAGGAGCACTGTGAACTGTTGTTTTCAATTTAATAATATATAAATTTGTAAATTTTTATTTAATGGAGCCTGATTTTTTTAAAAATTGAAATGAATATCTAGGAGGAGTCGTGTTAGATTTTGTTTAATACCTCAATTTTGGTTCAGTTAGTTTCTGGTAATTTTTGTGAATAGGGTATGCTCACCTTGGCATGGGCAGCTAATAACTGTGCACAGTTCCTGCCTGGACTCCTGTGACTGCTCCAGCAGAGGACAAGCCTGCAGTAGTGTCCCTGTGCCATCCCCCAGCCCTTCAGGATGCCCTAAGAGTATCCCAAGTGACACCAGGCAGCTGAATCACATCCTGGCTGCTGTGTATTAAGGGCACCATGATGTAACATTTACTTCTGTTATGTGGTATTTTGGGGGGATTTTGCTGGCTGCAGTTACTGTGTCTGTTTTCATATATATGGATTAATTACTCATTGCACCAGTAGTTTATGGGGCTGTATTGCTGCTGTGCTGTATCTCAGTTCTCTTCCTTTCTCCTCTCTCTACCTCCTCCACAGAATTATATTTGACCTGCTGTTGGGTTTGGTATGGCTGCAGGGATGATTACGCCATGACAGCATCTAATTTAGTAAACAATAAAGCCACTGTTTTGTATATGTAAAGTTTGTCAATGGAAATAATGTTATCTGTGTGTTTTTTATCACTCCACCACCAGCAATATGTTCAGGTGTGGCTTTGGCATTTCTAACCTATGAAATGAGCATTATTTATTGCTCAGAGCCACTGTCTAAGCTGTTTTAGGTGGACTTTCCTGTCCTCATAACTGATTAGTGCGCAGGTTTTGTATGAACTGATTTGGTTAATGGTGTGATTTTTCTTGTTACTGAAATGCTTAAATCATTTCAACCTCTAGCATGGAAGCGATTAAACATGTAAATATATGGGAATGAGTTATACAGGTATAAACATGTCTCTCTATGTAGACACAAGTGTGTGTCCACACTAGGAATCACAGCAATGTAATTTTAATGTATGTAAGTTAGAGTTAATCAAAGAAGAGCAGTGAACGGTCCTGTGTTTCTCATACTAAATTCTGTGCTCATAACACCCATCTCTTTCTTGCCTCTGTTGTATATGCTCTCATGCTAACTGGATTGCCTTTCTCAAATAATTTGTAATCTAGCATGTTAGCCTAGGAAGCACCATTTTCAGTCTAGGTAGAGGAATCTCTGAGCAGGTGAGATAAGTAGTAAAGCAAAACACAAATATTTGAGAGAAGTATAATAAACTTGATATTGTGTAGCTGGCCTTGCAGCTTCTCTCATTGCAATTAAAGGTAGCTTTGTGGGAAAAGAACATTATTTGGGCAGTCAAGGTGACCTTAGGTTGTACTTTTCATGGTATATGTGTAGTAATACCATCCCCAGTACATTTACCTGCACTCAAAGGAGCTCAAAAAAATAAAGCAGGCATGCTTTGTGGTAGTGTCACACAGGAAACCTGGTACACGCTTGGGCAGAGTTCATTTCTCCAGGTCAGCCCCCATCTGTCTTACATATGTTCTCTTCCTGCAACCCCTTCCTCATCTGTTAGACCTCATGCTCCAGAGAGAGTTCCTGTGGGCAGCTGTCTACTACACTGTACAACCCTGGCTTATCCTCAGCTTGTGTGCTGAGTCAAGGGTGCTGTGGGAAGACAGTAGTTCACTGAAGACCAAGCCTAAAATCTTTCATGCAGAGGAGGGTTTGCGAATGGAAGTTGCAGGAGCATCTCTAGTATCTTAACAAATTTAATTTGTGACTGCATTAGTAACCTTTATATGTAGTTTGTTTGGTTTTTACTCTCTCTCTATTCTTGTAGGGCTTTAATAAAGCAGGCTGAACATCCTTCCCACCTTCCCTGGCAAATCTGTCTTTGGGCAGTCGGAGCCCAGGTTGAGCAGCAGGGTTGAGATCTGTCAATCAGGCTTCTGTTTGCACAAGCTAGCAGCAGCAAATCGCTGTCCTCTGCGTGAACTGCACTTGAGAAGGATGTTACAAAGTTTGTATGTGACTTTCATAGTTATTTATTGAAAACAGAAGAGAAAGGATGTTTGGAAATTCTGGGCTCTGGAGGACAGTGTTTTCTTGGGACATAGGCTCACAAGAATTGACAGCTAAAAGTTTTAGAAGCACTTCCTCTCTGAATTTTGTTCATTAATTGAGAAGCTTTTACTTAGGCTTTACGGTAGAAGTGGCCTCTTTCTCTCTTGGGAACCAGTCCCCATAGGACCCCCAGTGCAGCATGCAGAGGATAGGTGTGCAGTCTCCTGCCTTTATGGGCTGCAATGCAGGAGGAGCTTGTGCAATTCTTGCAAGGGGAAAGGCAAGTGTATTCTTGTCCTGTCTATGGAAACACGTTGTCCTTTCTCTTAGAGGAGGCAGCAGTTAACAAAACAACATAGGTATGATTTCTGGCTAAGTAGTCAAAGTTGTGAAGATCTTGGAAAGCTTGATTAGTTATGGTTTCATTGCAATGTTTGTCGTTTATAGGGAAACAGGCTCCAGGCATATGAAGTGTGATTCCTGGTTCCCAAAGTAACATTCTGGAAAGGGGCAGAGTTAGCAATACCATAGAGCTTCTTACATAGCATATACATGCTTCACTGGTGTCTCTCTTGGGTTTGGATCCAGAACTTGTTTTGCTGCTACTTTTCTAAGGGATTTCATAGAGAATCTCAGAGTGTATCCTAATTTCCAGTGATTTGTATGTGGAATTTTGATGCTGAGTCTTCTCGAGGGTACAGAGGAAACATTGAGAGCTAATAGTAATGTTTGAATGAAATTCATGAAAGCTGAGGGGCAAACTTGGTGTATGAAGGAATACATCAAAGGATTTCCCCCATTCTGAGAAGGTTTTTTAGTTGGTTGTTTGGGGTTTTTTTTTCAACGCCAAGAGTTTTGAAAGGGAAATGGCTCTGCTAGCTTTTTCTAAGTTGCTTTAACAGTGTCCTCTCTTTGTGGAATCTGCATTTACAGGTTTCTTGGTAGGGATTTGAAGATGGATATTATTAACATGTCTAAGGAAAGTTGACAGGCTCAAAGGAGACAGAGTCAAAGCTAATATATTTTTGCTTTTTACTTAAATGTGATCCCAAGACACAAGTTCTACTTTTGCACATTGCTGCCTGTGAAGGGGTTCAGTGTTCTGAATATATAGATTATCATGGCCTTTGGGATGTTGTGCATCCACCAGTTTACCTACTTTCTGGCTTTTGGCATTGAATGATAAACACTCCCATTCTGCTCCTATCCTCCATTATCTGTACTCACAGCAAGCCTGACCATCTTAAACATGATTAAAATATAATTCAAAAGTTATTAGCTAATTATGACGCAAAGTACTTAATTTGCCATTGCACCCTAATAACTTAAAGGTACTCCTGATAACTTGGTAATAACCATATCATAAGCAAAAGGACACGGTTGCTGCTAACTTAATAGGCAGCTTCCCCCAAGATAAAACAAATAACATACCTCAATGAAATCGGATTCAAGCTTAGTAAAATTATCTTGGCAAGCAAAGAGAGTATTTGTTAATTTTTCTGTGAAATGTTATCATTGCCAAGAAAACTTGGTTACAAAAAACAGAGATGGCAAAAGTATTTGCATGAATAATTGATTTAACGTTTCATTGGTTTAAGTGATTTTAGGAAAAGTGGTTTTGATATGCTCTGGAAAAGTAAAAAGTTTTTAAGGACTTACTTGCAAGATACCAAACACTGAAGGAGACGTGGGGCTCAAAGGCTCGTAGTCTGTGCTTCAGTATATCCAGTGTGTGAGCAAGCCTGAAAAAAAAAGAGCAAGGAGAGATGGCATTGTAAAGAGTAAAATACTGGTGACCAAGCTGTGACTATGGAGCAGCAGGAGTGCGGGGGAGCACATGTGCACAGCTGCTTATTGCCTGATGTCCTCACAAATGTCTGAAGCAAATTGCCTCTTGTGATGAGAGGGATGACAGCAGATACCTGCAGCCTCTTCCCCTGCTTTGAGTGTCCATTATTTGTCATATGGAGTGGGTCAATCAGAGAGCTGTCTGGTGCCAGAGGTGTCTCAGAGTCCTAGAGGAAAACAGATGCCATGGTACTGGTCTGTAGGTAGTGGTTTGGCTGAAGGAACAACCTATTTTGGTATTGCAAGACTCAAATTTTCTGGAGTCAGATCTGTATGGTAGCAAAAGCACTTGAGGGCGTGCTTGGTATCTAGAGACAAGCAAAAGTGTGAGGGTCAGGGATAGACACGTCATCTTGGGAAGTGTCAGCAACTTCAGTGTCTATCACATGAAGGAATCTCATTTTTTGAAAAGTGCTGAGGATTGTGGGGATGAAGATCCTGGTTTGGGGTGGGGGAACAGCTGGAGAGCAGAGGATAGACCCCTCTCAGCCACATCTGAAGCGTGTAATGCAACCTAGATGGTTTGGGAGGTTTGGCCACCATGGTATTGAAATTGCTTTTAAAGCACTTGCCTGCCCAGCCTTGTGTGAAAAAAATGCAGATTTGGGTTTCAGCCTGTTCCTCTTATCAGTCTGTATCTCTTTGGTACACCAGAGCAGAGAGAGAAGGAATATGGTAAACAGAAACTCCCTGGCCCATACGTGTTCTGGGGGTAGTGCTCTCCTGGCCTCACCCTTGCTTCTGTTGTGCGACGTGGGAGATGGTTTCCATCTGCCCACATATATAGTTCTCTGGCCGTGAGTCACCAACTCCTGACATCCCATCCCAACCATTTATTTATTTCTTTTCTAAAATGTCAGCATTACTACAACTGCTATTTGGGTGTGGGTAGATGATGGTCCTGAGTTTGGGAATGAAGGTTTGATCATCCTAGGAGAAGGCTGTGACAGCCTAAGTTTTTTAGCTTGTTTCTGTTGAATATTCAAGCACCTTGCACCCACCATAAATCAGCATGTTTTGTACGTTAGGGGAGATACTGTATTATCTCTATGTCATAGTGTAGTTATTACTTCTGGTGTGAATCTCCTAGGTAGCTAGCTCACCTCTTTAGCGGGGAAAACACAGGTTTCCATTTCTCTTGGAAAACCATCCTTTTTGGGCAAAGAGAGATTAGAGTTCTATTGACTTCTGGAGCCTTGGCTATCCATTTTTTCATTCACCCAACATTCCCGGTGACCCATGTATCCTCTTTTGTTCAGCTGTCACTTAGTTACATGTCTTGCATTCTCCACGCTCATCTGTGGCGTAGAAAGACATAGTTTGCTCTCATGTAAGCAGCATTCCTGTAACATGACTACACGGTGTTGTGCAATTTATTCTTTTCCAGTTAATGTGTCAGTTTGTCCATGTGGATTAGATCCAATGACTGTTAGTTCATTTTGTAATATGTCTGATCTGCTTTCATCTCTGCTCCTGAAGCTGCCTCTGATCGGACAGGTTATAGCAAATCCCATGTTTCTCTATTTTTTCCTTTTTCTCTCTGGTGCATTCCCTGATGATACCACCTCACTCATCATTTCAGATCCTTCCTGTCTGCTCCTCACATGCTTTGCTCAGCCTTTGACTATTCACCACTTCTTGTCTATCTTAATTTCTTCTAAATGTTTTATGAGTCCTCTGAGCTTGCTCTTACCTCTTCTTTTACTTCCATGCTGAAATAACAATCTTAAGATGTTTGAAATTTTCTCCATGAAAATGATTCAGTTCCTTAATCTTTAGTAAATATTTCCACAAAGGTTCGACATCCTTCTACTCAGTATCTGGTGTTTATCTGTTCTTTGAAATGCCATGTAACATTTTTTTAAACCTCATAAGAACTGTTGCTTTAATAACTCCTCCTGCACATCATTCTTGCTCTGTCATGTTGGCTCCTATATAAATGCTTTTTCTATAGACAGTTTAATGAGATTTTAGGTTTTAATATGTTTTTCTTCTGTTACCTTTGCTTTATAATCATTGTATTCATGCCTCTTCTCATAATGTAGGAACTTTCTGTGCCAAGGAATTCCAAAGACTTATGGACATGAAACCTTAAATTAAATGTAAGGAGGAAGAGATAAGAACAAATTATAATAGCAGTGAGAGCAAGGGATTACAACAGGGTATTTGGTTAAAATGTGGTTTTTGTAATATATGTTCCTGAAAATTGCTAATGTATTCTGTTATGTTTATGAGCCAACTTTTGTTATGCAGAGTTATATAGGTTGCTATGTATTCAGTCTCTGTGGATCCAAATGATGCGAGGCATTCAAAAAAGAAGAGCAAGTTGATACTGTCAACGTGGTCCTCTGGAAAAAAAATAAGATAAAAAAGAATAGAAACCTCATTGTTCTCCACTTGGGTAGGATAACATTTCTCTCTGGCATGGATACCTCTTCAACTGTACTAGCTTCTAGGGGACAGTGCAAAATTATGTAATTTAGACATACGAGGAAGTAAAATTAAATAGCCATGAGATGAGCATACCATTAAACAGATCTAATTTATAATGGGCTCTTATGCAAATTGCCTTTGAGCACTCAGTAAAAGAAAATGAAAAGAAATTAATAAGGACAGCTTGGACTAAAAAGTTGCAGAGAAAAAAAAGAATGAAAGCCTGTTCCAGCTCACTTGCCTCACATCCCGGAGTGTTAAATAAGCATTCCCATTATGTGATAATAAAATTTGCACTTAACTTTGAAGGGCCAAACCCCTAATCACTTTGCCACAGTGGCTCCAACCAGGTAAATAAGATTACAACTGAAATACCTTTTCTTTGCTATGTTGATTCATTATTGAAGGGAGAGAGAGATGCATTTTCATGAGTATTTTGCTCTTTGCCAAATGCTGAATATCCAACCGAAGTGAAGTCCCAGGAAGTGGAGTCCCATTAGCACGGGATTGCAGGTGCCAGGGCATCACTAATGCTCCTCTTGCTACACAGTTCCCTCTTACAGGTTAGTAAAAGGGCTTCCCACCAGTTTTCCTTCCTTTTTGTTGTTCTGCAAAAAAACCACAGAGAGCAGTGAAATCTGACAGCTTTGAACTGTTGAAAGTAATTTATTGCGTATGATTTTCAGTTAGTTTTGAGTTCTTAGTGTCCTCTGATAAAGGTGTTAATATGAGAAATAATATACTAAATGTATTCAATAATAAGAAATCTCTGTTTTCTCAGAGAAAAAAAAAGGATTATTTTTATCTTAGTATGAAAGTGATGCACTATTCTGAATGCCTGCAAACATCACGGCTTGCAGCTCTTGTTCCCTGCATCCCTCTGATTACAATACAGAAGAATTTAACGCTGTCCACTGAAGCCACTTAAACAATCTGCAGAACTTTGACTTTTTCTTGGTGTTAAGAGAGTTGTGCAATAGTTACTTGTTTAATTAATATTGGCCATCTTGTTCCTAATTGTTGCTGCTTTCCCACATTCTCAGCTGAGACAGAATATACTAAAGTGTATTTTCTCTGTATTTGTATAATGAAGTTTATAAATATTTATACACTGAGAGCAAGGCTATAAACACACTGTGTATACAGTGTTGCTGCAGACTGAGCACATTTTTATACTTGACAGGCAGAACTTGTTTCTGAAGAATTTGAGAAATCCTGTAAGCAATGTCATCTTCTTGTGCTAGCTCTTTGGTCTAGAAATGCTGTTATGGGAGTGCTGGTCTGTGGGAAGAAAGATCCATCCCTGTTGTATTTTATGGAGTCAAAACAGTGTTCTTCTCCATGTCTCACTGTTTCCTCTGCACTAAACCCAGACTTGTGGCTGTACCTGGTTTGTGTCCTTAAAGTAAAAGCAAATTCTCTGATGGAAGCAGGTTTTCCACTGGTTGTATTTTCAACCCTTGAAGCATTCGATTTCTGACAGTTGAATATGATACTTAAAGCTACAGACATTAATTATTACCCATTGGAGGTCACACTTTCCACCCATGGGACATTAATTTTCCTGATACATAGAAAATTCCAGCCTGTTAGTTTTAATTAAATATTTCAGAAGCACATTTTCTTTTAAATGGACTACAGTTTCTTATCCTTTACCCTTGATATTTGGCTAATTCTGCATATAATTACCAGCTTATTTTGCAAGCCTCCTTCAAAGTACTTTCCTGTTTCGAAAATCCATTCAGCTGTTACGTATTTGTCATTTTTAAAAAAGGTATATTTGCCAAACATTGGCCAATGTTGCCAACAAGAACATGGGGGGAAAAACATCTTCCAGGTTTTCTTGGGAAGTTATATTATAATAACAATGACTTACAGTCCCTTCTTGTGCCAGCAAACTGATGTCTCTTAAGCATTCAGAATTGCAGTGTAAGACCAAGCAGGAGTAGCAGTGGAGCTGTAGGTGACAGGGAGGATGGTTACTCAAATCGTGTTGTATAGAAGAGGTGCCAAGCGAGGCACAGGAGAGAGCTTGCACTGTGCCTCCAGGTATCCAAGAGTATGTGGTGAGGCTGTAGGGCGAAGATGCTGATTGTTCCCCAGATCCTGGCCCAGCCCAATCTCCTCTCCTGATGGGTGTTGCAAATGCAGCTTTGAAGCAGGACCATGTCACCAGATTTGAATCCCCTGTTATCTCAAGTTTTTGCCTGAAGGCCATGTGAAGGAAGCTGGAATCTCTGTTTTTCCATCTGAAAAGGAAAAAAAGCTTTAATTTTGTTTACAGAAGTCTCTCTGCTGGCGTTCTACACTTCCAAAGCTGTTTTAATATGTGAAAGTGCAGTTGTGTATTGCAAAGCGATCCTGGGAGGGAGCCGGAAGGGAATTGGGACTTCGCAAGTCCTGGGGTTTTGCTGCTGCAAAGCAGCAGAGCACTAAGGCAGCTCTTTCTGTTAGTGCTTCCAGCCCAGACCCAAAGCCTTTCAAGTCCCAGGTAGCACTCCCAGTGGCTGTGCGCTCTCCTCCGCATTCTGGTTTTGTCAGAAGGCTCCGTCCTCTGATACTATCTTGCTCTTCTCTAAACAATTAATAAAATGGAGACAAAAAGCCTAGAGGTTTAAAATATGTAATTATGTAAGTAATTTAGAACTAGGAAAATGCTGCAGAAACCAATTACAATTATTATATTTCAGTAACGACTGACTTGGCCAAATACATGTTTTGTGTGTGAATTCTATGGTAGATTTCAAGATGACATGCTTGAGTATGGGGTAAATTAGTTCTAAATGCTGAGGGCTTCCATATTAGATGTAAAATGTGGCTTATCCACCTAGTGAGCAGGAGCCTGCATTATATGGGCTGTCGCAGCTTAAATTTTGAGCAGCAAGGCAGGCAGTAACAAGTATTCAAGGAAGAAATCTTGAATAGTTCTAAGGGATGGCTTTGAAAAAAAATTGCACCTGATAATGCTGCAAAATATATTTTATTCCTTATATGTTATGGATTTCATGCAACTTGAATTGATTCAGGCATTTATTACAGAATTGTAAATGGCCAGCTGAGGTTAATGGGGTTTTATTTCTTTCCTTGTCTCCTCCCAGCTGGTGAGAAACTCTAGGTGAGACTTGTATTCTGTTCACAACTTATATATGTCCCTGCTGCAGGCACAGACGTCACTCCAAGCTCAATTTGGGTTTCATGTGCCGTTTTCAAAAGGAGGGTGTGTGGGTATGGGTGCAACACAGTGTATGGTCACCTGGAACCCTGTCCCTTTGCGGTTCCCTGAGACTTTGCTGCAAGCCCTGCTGCCTTCCCCTCTTTGGGAATCCCTTCTGTCTTTTGCCAGCTGAATGCCTCTTGGAGATCCCTTTCTGCTGACTGACGGATGGGGCGTCTCTCAGCCTGGGGTGCTTTATCAGCCAGGAGGGCTGATCACCTCTGAGTTTTTTGCAGCTTTTTTTCCTCTACTGGTGGTGGGGAGTGGTTGTTTCTTCGCTTCTTTTAAAAGAAAAATAGTGTGTCAGAACTGTTTGTTGTGTTTGCTCTATCCTTTTCCTGAAAAGACAGACTTGTACCTTACCTGAGTGTGATTAGGGAATAAAAGTGCCTGTTGATCCCTTACCTCCATGCTGATGTCTGGTGATACTATTGTATGCTCGTAAGTAACCTGCAGGGGTTTTACTATACTGATTCCCAAAACAGATTGGTTGTATTGGGATAAGAGCTACATATGAATGAGCCTTTCCATTAAAATACTGAAAACACAGTATCTGCAGAATATTGCAGAATGTAACAGGTTGTGACAGGACTCTGAAATCACATCCCAAATTGTCGGCAGTGTTTCACGCTGACTGTCCATGTGACATATCACAAGGGAGCTATTTCAAGACCATTATGTTTGCCATTCTAGTGTTGAAAAGATTCAAAAAGTACATTGCATGTACAGACATATGAACAGGCACACAAAATCAGAGCTACCAGTCACTCCTGCTCATTTCATTAGGAAACCACCAGTGACTCAGGAGTGTTTTGCAAAAGCCCCAGTGCAGAAACATATCATTTATTTCATGTTACTCTGAAGGTTTTGTTTGGAGTTTTCAGCCCTTCCTATTGCTGGTTTGGGACACCCACATCCAGAAAATGTGTGTGCACCCAGCGGTTGATGTTGCAAGACCAGTTGGCAAGCAGAGGCTCCCTAGGTGGCTGTGTGGTTCTGGTGGTCAGTGGCTGCTCTCTAAAAATTGAGCCATTTTTCTAGGTTATTTTGGAGTGTGCTGACTGACACCTGCCACAAGCAGTTAACTTTCACATTAAATCATTACCTCACATTGAAATGTTATAACTTTTGTATCTCCATCTTCGTATTCCCACAATGTGCTGCCACTCCATTGTCCCTGCCCTAGTGTTGATCACAGTAAATGGTATTTAAAAATGAAAACCAAGCAAACAATGAATGCAAACTATTTCCTACGTACAATTTCCAAACTAAGTCAAGTTTAACATGCGGTCCTCTGGAAAGCAGGATGAGTCAGTCAAGGGTGTTGAAGCATCTAGAGGGGACATGATGTGCTGATGGGGGCTGTCACAAGAAGTCTCCAAAATAATTGAGGGGGTGTCATCTTATGAGACATGGATTTGAACAGCAAGGTGGGTGTGAGAGGCTGCTGCCCAGGCTGCTGCCCTGGCTTCTTCCCCTCCACCTCCTGAGCTGTGCTACTTGGAAGTTTTTGAAGCCGTGCTGAAAAAAGTGGCTTAAACTGTGTTTTGAAACCAGCCCTGTTCATACTGAGCAGAGCCACAGAGCTGATTTGGTGATGTTTATGCAAGAGTGTTTTGTAGTGTTGGCCCACTTGAGCAGCTCTTGAGCCAAGCTTGGTCTGACTCTGCTGTTCATCTCTTGTTTCCTCTTCAGAATCGGTCGGCTTTTCGATGGCACGGAGCCCATTGTCCTTGACAGTCTCAAGCAGCATTATTTCATCGACAGAGACGGGCAGATGTTCAGATATATCTTGAATTTTTTAAGGACATCAAAACTCCTCATTCCTGATGATTTCAAGGTGAGATTTCAAAGGGCTTGGGTCCTTTGCATGTACCTCAGTAAAGAAATTATCTGGTGTGTAGTCAAAATAGAGCCCTAGACAGGGAAGGGGGATTTGCAGGGTATGGTGTTTGATTTCAGGTATGTGGCAAAAGTAAACATGGGGTTGCTAAAGTGGTATTTGCCTTTCCTGGAGTGGCATCAATATTAAATTTTCTGCTCCTGGCAGTAGTGTAATGAAGCAACTTTGCCAGGTTTGACCCAGGGAAATTAAATATCGTAGGATACTGATGGAGACAGAAAGGATGTTACACTGCAACTGACTGCTCATGAGCTTTGCTGATTACTTGTCCTCTCATCCGTTTTTATGCTTCCCCTCTGATTGCAGCAGCTCCAGTTTCCACTCCCACGCTGAAATTCAGAGAATGGTGTGGGAATCACAGTATTGACAAAATAAACTGCACACATGGTAATATTTGAGCATTAAGTCATAGAATATTTTCTCCCTCAGACTCTTGAATGCATACTGGAAGTTTAATTTTGGAGCTTTAGAGAAGTCAGGGATGAATAGTCCTGTGTTCATCATTTAAACTTTAATAAAGAGCCTGCTTTTTTTTTTCTTTTTAATAACAAATTCAATTTGTGGTAGTTCACCATGTTAGACATTAGCCTACAGAGGCAGAGCTTCAGACTCCATGTGATGTTTATCCACTAGTAGGTATGTGGGTGTATATGTGGTGTCAGCGAAGAGAGCACTGAAGACTGAGGTTACAATCAGAACAGATCTCTCTCATTGCTTAATGTACACACATCAGTGTAGCTGCCTGTGCCACTAACTCACCGTAGGAAATACAGCGCTTTGGATGGAACAGGAGAGATGATGGTGAAGGGTTAGAGCAGTTCACACTGGTAGACAGTCTTTTATCCCTCATATCTGAGACAGGTGTTTGGAGCATAATAGGTGTGAGGTTGACTTCAAGAGCTGTATTTCAGCAGCCTTTGAATCATCTGCTGTAGACACATCCTTGCTGCTCCCATGCGTGACAAGGGTAGATCTCCTCGAATAATGTGGGAGTTTGGAAGTAGCCGATAAGCATCAGTTCCTTCTTTTGAAGCCTTAACATGGCTTTGTGCTGCTCTTGGCACTTGTCCTGAAGGTAATCAGAAATACAGAAAAAGGAAAATCCACCTTTCATGCCATATTAAGAAATTACATATGTAGAGACTTTTAAACACATAAATATACTGTAGCTGTGCTGAAATTAAAAACGTAACTCCTGGCAAGTTCACCCAAGCATGCTGTTCAAAGGGGTGTCCTTCCTGGTTATGTTTTAAGGTGTACAAAAAATCAGTGATTAAAATGAACAGTAGTTCTTGTTTCTTAGAAATATATAGAGTGGGTGACTTTTTTTGTTACACATTAAATGTAAGCAGTACTTTGAGCATGATTTACGTGTCCCAGTCTCATCAAGTATTTGGTTTCTAGCTCAAATTCAGGGCTGTATTGACTGTTAGCAGTCTTCTCTTGTTGTCATTCTCTTTCTCTGTCTTCCCTAATTCTCATGTGTTGCTTTTCTCTGTATAAATATTTTCCAAATGGTTTTATGCTCTTAAACTTAGAAAAACAAGTTTTTTTAAAAAAGTGTTTTTTAAATTTAAAAAATGGCAGTAGTCAGACTGCACATCATCAGTTCTAAATTACTCCGGCGCTGGCTATGCCTAGAAATGCATTCTCTCTGCTCAGGCATTTGCGACGATGTAGTAAACAATACTGTGGGTAAAATGGGGAGGTATTAAAAAATACTTAATTTTTAAAATGCAGTAATATGTGCAATCCATTATGCAAATATCTGAATCATTTTACACTAAGAACCATTGCAGGCTCCCTCATTTACATTCTTATACCTGTTACAATGCCTGCTAGTGTTGCTGTAAGACGCAATGGATCCCAGTGATGAATTTTCTGAGTCCTGATTGAATTCTGCTCCATCTGTTCAATGAGGTCATTATTCTATGACATCACTATGGAGATAAAATACAGGGAAAAGTGGGATTTTTTTTTTATTTTTTTTGCCTGGATTTTTTGCAGAAGGTGTTGAGTAAGCATAGCCTCTCCCTCCTCTCATGAGTGCTGCTATACTCAATCTGTTTCAAGTGGCTGATGGTTATTTTTGCTTGCACTGTTATTTTATTACACCTTCCTACACAGTAATTAGGAGCTATGTCTGAAGGGTTCCAGACCTAGAGCAGTGTTGGCCTGAATAACCTTATACATTAAGTGGTACATGAGCCATGCCTCTTCCATAATTGTGCACAGTAATGTATGTGTCTTTCAGGACTACAGTTTGTTATATGAAGAAGCAAAGTATTTCCAGCTTCAGCCCATGTTAGGAGAGATGGAAAGGTGGAAACAGGACCGGGAGAGTGGCCGCTTCTCAAAGTCTTGCGAGTGCCTGGTGGTGAGAGTTGCCCCAGACCTTGGAGAGAGGATTACACTGAGTGGAGATAAGTCATTGATAGAAGAAGTGTTTCCAGAAATCGGTGACGTGATGTGTAATTCTGTCAACGCTGGCTGGAATCACGACTCGACGCACGTCATCCGCTTTCCGCTGAACGGATACTGTCACCTCAACTCAGTTCAGGTAGGAAGTCACACATGCATGCTTTGAGAGGGAGGCTGCTGGCCAGGTACCAGTGGGCTGACCTTCCATGTTGCTGGACCGTTTTGGTGGACAAAATCACCTGGAGGCTTAGAGCTAGTTATTCACTTCTGTGGGTCACATATATCATCACCGAATCTCTTTGCAAGCAAACTGCAATAGTCTTAAAAATGTACTGTGGTCTCGGGGAAGACCATCTGTTTTCACTTTCACTTGGGTTTTCCTAATGTTTTATGTCATAGTAGAGGCCTGTTGTGATCGATAGGACAAGGGGTAATGATTTTAAACTAAAAGAGGGGAGATTTAGACTAGATGAGAAGGATGAAAATTTTTACAGTGAGGGTGGTGAAACACTGGAACAGGTTGCCCAGAAAGGTAGTGGATGCCCCATCCCTAGAAACATTCAAGGTCAGGCTGGACAGGGCTTTGAGCAACCTAATCTAGTTGAAGATGTCCATGCTCGTTGCAGGAGAGTTGGACTATATGACCTTTAAATGTCCCTTTCAACCCAAAGTATTCTATGATTCAGCATAGCAATGTCTAAAATCAGTAGCTGAGATGGATAAGAAAAAGTCTGGGAGAGAAATGCAGGTAATTTCTGGAATAATTATAATAAACTTCAATGTTAGTGTTATGTGTTTTTTCCTTTGTTGGTCAAAAACAACCAACCTCACACACTTACCTGCACTTGGTTAGCACATCCTGCGCAGCCAGCGCTTTGGAGTGAGAACATATTGATGATGTTTGGTTTAGATACACCTCCTAAATGCTGCAGACTCGTGAGCAAATTCTTATACAGAACAGGCTTGCAAGCTGAGCTTAGCATCTTTTCATCTGCCAGATCCTGCTGTCCAGGTAGAGAATCATAGAATCATTAACATTGGAAAAGACCTCCAAGATCGAGTCCAATCTTGACTGAACAACACCTTGTCAACTAAACCATAGCACTAAGTGCCATGCCCAGTTTTTTCTTGAACACCTCCAGGGATGATGACTCCATCGCTTCCCTGGACAGTCCATTCCAATGCTTAACCATCTTTTCAGTGAAGAAATTTTTCCTGATGCCCAACCTGAACCTCCTCTGGCACAGCTTGAGGCCATTTCCTCTTGTCCTGTTGCTAGCTGCCTGAGAGAAGAGGCTGACTCCCCCCTCCCTGTTACTGCAACCTCATTTCAGGTAGTTGTAGAGAGCGATAAGGTCTCCCCTGAGCCTCCTTTTCTCCACATGAAGTGAGCTGAGCACTGGAGCATGCACTGAAGGCTGGCCAGGCACTGCATATTTGCTAGCACTTAATGCAAGAGTCTGGATAGACTAGATAACCCATGTTATTCTTGGACAGTTGTCTGTTACTGGCCTTTACTGTCATGCTGAAACATCAAAGTTGTTTTGTAACAGTGATTAATGCAAATTTAGAACAGCCTTAAATGTAGGATTACAACTTAAAAGGGATAGGACTTTCAAGGAGGGTTGTTTAGCCATATGTCATACTATAGTCTCAAAGCAGTTGTATCTCTTAGCACTTTATCACTCATTATGATGCTTACATTTTTGTTACACAAATAATAAATATGCTTGGCAATTCTTGATGTGAAAAACCTGAGTCAGAGTGGTAAAATATGTACAGGCTTGAAGAGAGATGGTGATCCCACATTAATAATGCTGCATCTTCCCTTTTGGGGTGATACGAGCATCTCCTGGTCCTAATAACAGTGTGAGACAGGACAGGGGGGACTGCCAATAGACCTGATGAGTCAGTTAACAAACCAAGCAATTTGTCCAGGGCTGGGCTAGTTTCCAGAGTTGCTTCCACCACATTTTTTCTCAGGACCCAAGTTCTCCTGTTCTATTTCTCAGGGCCTTGCACCAAGACATTTTGGGGGGGATCTTGGCTTATATTGTTAAAAACTAAAGATCAGGGCAAACAAAAATTGCACAGGTGTTTTGATTGCTGTTTCCAAGTTCTTTTTCCCCACCTCTTTTTGATATGTGCTGTGCAATTAGCCATGCTTAGGTACTTTGGAAAGACATTTCCTGACCTGAAGCATTACATGTAAAGACATGGTATGTCTTGTTTTAAGCCTTTTTACACCACAGCTTGCTCCTCCCCACACCTTAATCCTCCGTGCCTTCCTGCTGTTCTGCTTGCTTGGTGACATAGCTGGGAAAGCCTTGGTAGACACCTGCTCCCAGCACAACCCTGGTGAGCTCTGGTCATGCTGAACAGAGGCTCCCACGTCCTGTGGGGTGTGGGAGCATCAGGCCCCTCCTTGGGGCTGTTGGCTGCCACAGCTGACCCTAGTGAATCCCTGGAAGAGTCTCCACCACAGGTGAGGCAATGGAAGCCCAGGCAGCAGAACAGATGATGATGCTGAAAGTAGCACAGAGTGTAAGCAAGGATGCATCCCCTGCCTCTCTGAGAGCCTGGCCCAGCTCTTCTTTTTTCCCTTGTGGGTTTTGTTTTTCTTTTTTCTCCTTTTGTTTGTTTGGTTTTTTTTTGTTTGGTTTTTTGGTGTTTTTTTTGTTTGTTTTTGTTTGTTTTGTTTTCTTTTTACCCTTGTATTTCCCACTGGAAGCAACACTCAGGTTGGGAAAAAGGAGGAAAGAAAGTGAATAGGCAGAACTTATTAGTTCCATAATTAAAGTTAAAAGGCCCCAAATTTTACCACGGGTAACTGTGACCACAAACTTTCGTAATTGCGGTTGCTCTAGGAAATCTGATTGCAACTTTTCTGAAATTATGACCATGGTATCTACATTGTCACCATTTAGTTGAGGTGTTTGCTTGGCATCTGCTGTGCAATCCTGTACGAATATTTTGTATTGTAAATTTTGGACAGTACTTTTGTATTGAAAATTTTGTGAAGCAGAGAATGTTTTTTTCTAATCATGCTTCTGTGGCTAGAAGAATACTGGATTTGTTGACAGTACTAAAAAAGTAGAATAAATTTTTCTTCATTTTTCTTTGGCTCAGTGGCCATAGTCAGCAGAAATCAGTCCAATACTATTAAGCTGTGTAACCACTTTTGTTTCCTAGCTGAGTGCATTTGAAAACAGCACTTATTATGCTTGGGCAGCAAATAGTCTGTTTGATCTTCGTTTCCTCTTTTTTGCAGGTACTCGAGAGGTTACAGCAAAGAGGGTTTGAGATTGTTGGCTCATGTGGAGGTGGGGTGGACTCTTCCCAATTCAGTGAATACGTACTGAGACGAGAACTCAGAAGGACATCTCGTGCACCCTCCGTCATTCGAATAAAGCAAGAGCCTCTGGACTAAAATGGACATGTTTCTTTTTGCAAAACAAAAAAAAAGAGGAAAACAGGAAAAAAAGGGGACGTTTCATGTGCAGTTTGGACTCCAAACAAGTTCTGGAACTAAAATTGAATAAAAGACACATTTATATCAAATATAGAGACCACACCTGAATTCATATGGGAACATTTGGAATAGTAGTAATAATAATAATAATAATAACCTCAAGGTATAAAAGAAAACACACACACACACACACATATAAAAATATGTATGTATATGTATGTCTGTACATATATATATGTATGTATATGTCAAAGGGTAGGAAATGCAATGGCAAAAAGTGGTAGATGAGATTGGTGCTGTGATGGCCATTAAGTGTCCTAGGCCCTACCTGGGCCCACTTAACGGTGTACAAGCCATTACCATGGGGGGATTCATAGACTATTCTTCACCCATTTTCCATTGCCAAACAGCCATCCACTTTTTAATGTGTACACACCTTGACTCAACTTTATTTGCGTATGGAGGTTTATGTCTGTCTTTTAGAGGTGGATGGGCAGGTGTTCAGGAGACGACCATCCATTGCATTGGAAAGCTAGTCGACTGAAATTTTAAATGTAGTTTGTACAGAAGTCGCACACTTTTTGTCTGCCCTCACAGATGTGAAAGGTTAACTTTTCTTTTGAATGAGTTTTTTTGTTGTTTCTGTTTTGTGTTTTTCAAAGGGGGCCAGAATAATTAATATTTGGTAGAGATGCTCTGGTTTGAATCTGCTGCTTTCCTACAATTTTTTCAAATTTTATAATGTATTAAATACAATAAACTCCTGTTTAAAATAACAAGGCTCTGGTTTAAGCCAACAGAACAGAGAGGTGGGACTTAGCTCACTGCACTCTAGTGTGTGGAGGGGCAGCTGCTCTGGCAGGCAGTGCTGCCTGCAAACGGTGGAGTGAGTTAAAGGCAGCAGAGGCTGTTGAAGGATCTGTCTGGTGTGCTGCACATGACTGCTATTCCTTCAGCACTGTCCCTTTTAAGCTTTGTCCCAGCTGGAAGAGAAGCTGTTGATCAGATGTAAAAATTACACCAGCTCAGCCCAGGGAAACCCATCAAAAAATGATACCTGGTTCTGTAACCTTCAGTGTAACAGTGAATCCCTGCATCATTCCCTCGTGGCTAAGGGTTGGCAGCTTTGACTCTCCAAGCCCTTGCCCTGCTGATTGTTAATTACCCTGTTTGATTTTAATGTTGTTCATTTCCCTCATTTCAAGCTGGTGGTGTTGTGCCTAGAAAGTGAGATGGTCAGCCCCTTGCACTACGCCATTGGCTGGGTTGCTCTTGGTCGCAGGCAGTAAGTCCATGTCCTGCATTAGATGTCCTGCGAGTTGCTCTCTTGCTGAGTCTCACTGAAGCCACCTCTGCAGCCACCTGTTCAGGCCCGTGAGATTTTGCCTCACAATGCCACTGCACAGACTGCTCACAGGTTGATGCTTTCACCACCTAAGATGCACCAGCAAGCGCCACCTTTCCTCCAAAGTATCTTTTTATGCAATATTACAGAATATGACTGTTTATTCATCCTAGTATGGAAATTTCTATCAACACAATGGTGCCGGCATTCCATTCATTTTGGTGACACTTTGCTATTTATTTAAGAAAAGGAAAAAAAAAGAAATTGTTCAAGACATGTAACAAGGTTTTTAATATAGTCTGATAATTCAAAAAAAAAGCTACAATTTTTCTGGTTTTTATTAAAAGATGTCAGAGGACATCCTTAAATAACTCTGGCAGCACATATCAATGGTTTTGAAATTATTGAAATGTGAAAATGGGTGAGGGAGAGGGGCTCTAAATTAAGGTTCATTAGCAGGTTATTAGATCTTCAATGTGACGCTGATCTGTCTATTCACAGTACTGAAACAGCTGCCTCATTGAAAAAGCTTGTTTTCAATTAGCAGCAAGTAGTCCTCTTACAAAATAAACAAAGGCTTGTTCTTACTGCCCACAATTTGGTTGTTAGTTTACGTCTAAGTTGGAAAGCTAAAACCCTGGGAAATAAATGTTTTTAACAGATCATGAAACCGGCAGAAGTGGTATGAAATTTGTGCTGTCCAAACAGATGCCAGTCCCCATGGGCTGAGGGTGTGTGGGTGCCAGTGCAAGGTGATGTGGTGCTTCAGAGTCTGCTGCAGAAAACCTCCCTCAGCTTCCAGGTGGAGCCTCACTTTCTGGGGCCTCCACAGTGTACCTGAGGATATGTTTACATTGTCTGTTCAGGCCAAAGGTATTCTCATGTCCACACCTACTCTGCTAGCCACTCTGTTTATGTACAAGCATAGCTCCAGTGCTGGCTGGAGCCTGGGGGATGCAGCTTCTTTCCCTGCTGCTTGGCAAGCAGGCACCCCAAAGCCTGCCTGGCCAGGAGCATCAGCAGCCCCAAAACTGTCCCCCCAGCACTGGCAGAGCCCACACTGCCTACAGCCTCAGCACAGGCTGGGTGTGGTGGGCAAAGAGTTTTGCCACTTCCATCGTGTTGCTCCCAAAGCTGGCAGGTTGTGCTCAGCTAGTGGTTTTCCTTGCTCTGCTGTCCAATTCAAAGACACTGGGGATACCTCTGTGCTCCTCCCAAGTCCCCAACTGTCTGAGCATCTTCCCACTGAGCCTACATTTGTTGTTGATGGAGGCAAAAATCCACTCTGAGACGCTGGATGGAAATATCTCTGCAGTTTCAGTGTGGCCATGGAATAAGAAATCATGAATATTCAAAGTGATAGCTAATGAAAAATGTATGCAGGAGTAAACTAGCTGTAGATTTTTAGAGAGCAAATGAGATTAGTCCTGTTTGCAATTGAGGTTTGTAACCATGTGTTTTTAAAATGCTCTTTAGAAAAACTGATCAACAAACAAATGAGCAACATATTCAGGAAGGCAGAGGGAGTGGGGAGAACCAAGAAGGGCAAGATTATGATCAGCTTCTTTCTGGAGGTTAGTAATCTTGACATGTACAATAGTTTAAATTTATCTAATTTTTTTATTAAAAAGTTTGACTCCATTTTATGCAATTAGTGGTGCTGTATTTAATCACAAGAGGAAGAGCTGCAGTGAGCAGTAGCTACCAGTGTTGTACTTCAGCAAGTTGGTTAAGCAGCTGCCAGGAGAACTGCTGCAGACGTGCAGAGAGTGCAGATGGCACCCAACACCCTTTCCTACAGTGAGACACAGGCAGAGGAACTGGATCTTCATTTTTCTTTTGGTAACGTGAACACTGGATTTCTGCAATAACCGTCGACCCAGGCTTTAGTTTTTCCCCTCTTGCCTCCTTAAACAGTTGTGTAATGTAAGTATGGATCCTGCCATGCTTGGATGAACCTTAAAACTGTGAATGTCCCATTGAAGACTCAGTTAATTTAGTCCATGCTGCAGAAAGTGAAGTCCTGCTTAGTCACTAGGTTAATCTCTCTTTCCAGAAGCAGTACTTGTAAAGAGCTGCTGTTAATTTATTCTGTCTTCAGGTAGTTATTGGCCAGGTAGTCTGGGCCAGCAAATGTGTTTTCCTCTCCCTTTCCACATGTCTAGAATAAAGCTAATCATCTTGGTGTGCTTGACTGGCACAAGCAAGTATAGTAGAGGCATTGTTTTATGATGCCTGATAGAATCCATAACAAAATCCAGTGGGGACAGCTCACTAACCTCTGAAAACATGAAAGTTGAGCCACCCATTCAATTATTTTTCTTCATGCTGAACAGGCACCGATTTCAATTTGAAGAGAAACACTTTGTTCGTGAGCATAATTTTTTGCAGCAACCTTTAAAAATTGATTGCTATACTAATTACAGGGTTTTAACAGCCACCCAAATGACTTAAGTGAATTCTTTTTTAATGTTCACATTTTAGATGACTTGGGGGGAGGAAGGGTAGGATTTGGGGGGCTGAGAAAAAAATTTTGTTGACCAATGGTCAGTTTTTCAGAGAAATAAAAACATGTATTTCCATCTGTCATTTCTTCACCATGGAATTCTATATTATGAATTATTTCTAGGGACAACTGGTATTTGTATGTCGGCATTCATGCTGCCTGAGGTTTATTTACAGTGGAAATGAAACCAAGACATCCTTAGGGCTTGTAGACCAGTTGCTTTTCTCAGACTTCAGTTTGAGTGGTTTATTATTTCTTGAGGGTCTGGAGGGATAGCCACCACCAAAAATCAATATGTTGCATCAGGCCCCTGTGTAGGCTTTGGCTCCTACCCCATTGATCAGGTTTTTGAAGCCCCCCAAACTGACTTAGCATATGGGATCCTCTATTTGGGACTGAAACTACTAAAATCATATCCCTACTCCCCTTTCAAAAAATAAAAATGCAGGCACATAGTACACAAATTCATCCTTTTGTAAGCTGAGCTAACTCTGCTAGCTGGCAACCAGGATGCTAATGTTGATGCTGGAGGGAAACCGTAGGGCTAACCTGCTGAAGCATCTCCTGTTTGCACAAGGAGGAGCTCCAGAAATGAGGTGTCCTCTGACAGATGGGGAAAAGTCCACATTTCCTTGAATCTGTGACTCTTTCTTCCACGTTTGTTGACTAGGGACTTATTACATATTAAGTCCTGTACCCCCAAAATAATGAAGATTTTATTATTTTTCAGGTGATGTTGGAGATTATGGGTCAGACCCCATCTTCTGCCCTCCATACTCATGATGAACTTGCCCCACACCCAAGTTAGGAGCCAAAGAGGCACAGCATGACCACGGGCTGTCAGCATCATTGCATGGACAGCAATAGTGTCTCATCTCTGTTGCCCATTGCTTCTAAAAAATACAGCATTTTCCACTGCAGGTCAGAGGGAGCACGGACTGCTCAGAGTCTTATCTCTCAGCCTGACTGAAGCCCTATGTGCATGAGTTCTTTTCTCTAGAAAGGCTGTTGCTGGTGTGGGCAGGCTGGGTTTGTTGTTCTAGGGGAGCATGGAGTGTTTGTGCCCTTGCCCAGACCATCGAGCCCTGTCCTGTGGTTGTCAGAGCACAGCTCTGGCTTGATGGTCTGGGGAGAGATGGAGGGAGGGAGATTCGTCTCTGTGCTTTGGAGTTTGGACTGATAAATGATCTCATCTACAACCCTAAATGGTCTTCTAGCTTCTGTTCTATTCTGTAGCTTGTCAGTGTTGTTATTAATTTTCCTGAGGAAAGTGCATAGCCTGGGATGGCTGGTCTTTCCTCCTCGCCATGAGGATGCAGTCTAAAGGGCAGGGTGACATTGGCTTAAAGCAAAAACTGCATATCTGCATGTGCTGGAGGCCCCTAAACTCATGTACTGCACTCATTCTGACTTCAGTTCAAACCAGAGGGCTTAGCGAGGATCACCAGTGGATGTATGATACTCTCTTTCATTAACCTCCACAGAATTGCAAAACCGAAAGGCAAAACAAGCAGAGCATGGACGCTAGTTCTGAAGATCTGGAACTGTGATTTCACTAATCCCTGCTGCTTCTGAATAAATGCTTCAGTTCTGGGTGGCTCACATTAAAACCAAAAGCAGCTGTGCATTTCTTTCCCTCACTTTCTCCAGTTCAGGAGGCTTGTTTTTCTTCTGCTTGGGGTTGTGCCTGGGCAGCTCAAGAGTAATAATTTTGGACCTAATGCAGTGCTTGGTCTCTTCAAAGCATCGTACAAACCTTCAATTAAGCATCTCTCTGCCTCTAAGGGAAGAAGGTAGCAATAAACTCATCTTGCAGCTGGGGAGGTTGAAGAGGCTTGACTGTCACCCACCTGGGTGGCAAGCTGCACATCCAGAGTCCCACTTAGCTGCCACCCTCTTCCATGAGCTCTCTTGCAATATAGATGGAGGTTGGAATCGATGAGGTGCTGTGACATGTTTTTCTTTAAAGCTGAGAGTTGCAAGCTATTCAAGCTAATAGAAGGCATCCCTCAGGTGTCTGAATAAGCTTAAAAAGTAGCACTACAACCATGTTAGGCTTGATGTAGCTTTTGGGTTTTTTTTTTACATTATTTGTTCCAAAGTGAGAGAAAAATACATAAAATTTCCTTCATCTTTCATATTTTAAGTGAGGTCTACTGATGGTATGCTTCTTCTCCTTCCTATGGCTCAGTTCTTCAGTAGGGACTACAATTTTCTGTTTATGTTTTGGTTCCTTAACAGAAGACTTGGGCATTAAAAGGGGGGAGGGGTGGGGAAACCTGCAACAAAAACCTCCAGTGCAGTTTGTCAAGGAGCTTTGTTTGTTCATATAGTGGTCACAACAAAATCCTGATGCATGCCAGGATGGCAGGAATGTTTTTCAGGTGTGGTTGCTGAGATGGAGCAAGGCACAGCTGGCTCCCAGCTTCAAATGCTCCAAAATAAAAATGACAACAGTGGGAAACTAGGGCTCGAATCCTCATGGATTATCTTCTTCCTTAAGCATCTGCTCCTCCTTCTCACAGTTGTAGCCTTTAGATGAGTAGTTTAGAAGCTGTGCTATCATCTCCGCTGTAACCAGTGCAGCTATTCCAGGAGAAAGCTGCTTGGCTCAGGGACAGCTGTTCTGCAGAAAAATTCTCTTCTGATGCATTATTGATAGATGTAAGTTAAAGCCATAAAGCTCGCAGCTTTATCGGGCAATATCTACTAAATCCTGGAAGCATGTAAGATAACCCAAATGTAATCTACTGCATACCAGCTCCTTCAGTGATGGATAGCACAACAAAAGCAGGACTAATGAAAAATTAATGAAAACAGTTACTTCCATAAGAAAAATGTTCTGTTTTCTCCCACCTTTGTATTGATTTTAACTGGCCCTGTAATTGGAAGTGTATAATTTTTTCCTAAGGTAGAGAGGATTGAAGGCAAGGGAGAGTGAGTGTATAATTCTATTCATGTTTGTGACATACTTTCAGGCTACAAAAACAAAGCATTTTCCTTAGGATGTTGAAGCTGCCTGTGAATGCAGACTTCAAGCATATTTTCTCAGCTCAGGCAAACTGCCACACTGCTTTGCCTGAAACCAGATATTGCATGAGCAGAGTACTTGGCGTACTTTGAAGGCTAGCAAGGCAGTACAAAGAAACAATGTTTAAGAAAAACCAAATAGGGTACATGTAACTTGGTGGTTTTAATATGTTTCATGCATTGGAGTTCTTTCCTGAATTGATCTGCTTACTAACTGAAGGAGAAAAATCCACCATCACTCTTCGGAGAGTGAAGGAATTTCAGGTTCCAAGGAAGGACCTTCTCTGTGAGACCAAACCAATTGCACCATGTCATTCACGTGCCAGCTCAGCAGAGAATTTGTAGCCACATGTAGCCTCAGCCCTTTCTCGCTAATGCATTCAAACACAGCTGTCTTTTTCCTAAATTTAATAGAGCATTTCTGTCTTTTTTACCATGCCACAACTGAAATCAGTCAGATCTGTGACTGCTGTAAGCTCTATTTTAAATTATTCTTAAGTCTTTACCTGCTTAATGTTAATATATCCACTGAGCCTGTAGGGCAATGCTGAGATAATAAATCAATCAGAATAGCATATTGTTTGTTTGGGTAGGGAAAAGTGCATTTTTAACAGTGTTTAGGAAATGCTGCTTTCCTGTTCCCTGTTGTATCTGCTATGGGTCTTTTTCTAATCTCTTCCTTCAGACACAATATGGGGCCATAGTGTGATGAGGAACACTGTTCTTCATGTGTTTCTGACCATAATAGTAGTAAATGTTACTCTTCATCTTTTTCTTGCATCTTTTAAAAATGTACATCTATTTTTTAACTTGAGGGATTTAGCCACATCTTTGGGTTGTTGCTTTTTTTTCTTGCCTTTCTTATTGGCCTGGTAACAGCTGTGATACAAGATGAACCACCCCTTTTCCTGCATGTCATTAAAAATTAGGGCATTTACTTGTCCTCAATGTTTGCCTTGGCTTTATTTTTGTCTCAGCAGCCTCAGCTGGTGTTTTTCATAGCATATGTGGTGACTGATTGTCATCAGCAATCGAGGGCTCATTGGTGACAGTGCCCTCCCCAGTTTGTGGGGCTTTGTTGCATGAGTGAGTGTTGCAAGAGCAGCACCAGTGAGGAGAAACCACCTAAAAGTGGTGACTGTAACCATCCAGCAGTGAGGGGGGGCTGCAGCCCAGGACAGTGTCTGTGGTCACTGTCAGGGTCTGCCCCAGCTGCATGGCTCAGGGGAGTGCTGCTGGCAGCAGTGGGTCCTCAGTGCCCAGCTCCCTGCTCCACCATCAAGCAAATCTTCTGGGTCCCCTGGATATCTTCAAAAGCTTTCTGGACATAGTCCTGGGCAACTGGCTCAAGGTGGCCCTGGTTGTGCAGGGAAGATGGACAAGATGATCTCTAGAGGTCCCTTCCAACCTCAGCCATTCTGTGTTTTCTGTCATCTCCAAGACTGGACTGACTGAGATTTGAAAGGTTCCTTATGCAGTGTGAAATGTGGCCCTACTCCATTACTTCACACCCTTGTCTAGGGTTATGATTCTGTCTTCTGTTTTCTTTCAGTCAAGAGAGATATTTGACATTTTTTTTTCAACAGGGAGAGGACTGAGGATTTGGTCCTAATGGTAGTAGAAAGCCATTGGGTGCCAGCACTGGACTTGTTGCAATAAACTATAGTTAAAAGGATTACTCATAAAAATTCTGTGAACAGTGAAGCTGCAGCTCATAATTACATGACATTTTTTCTGAAGAACAAACGAAGCAGAGCTCTGAGAAAGGTAGATGCAATGCTCCTCAGAGCAACCTTGTGGGGCCCCAATTTGGGAAGGCATTTCAGGGGTCCTTAGGTGTCAGTATGGTAGAAGTTTGCTCCTCATTTCAATGAGGACCAAACTAGCAGTACTGAGGTTGTGTTTATATTTCCATACCTTACCAAGGTAAGACACAGATACTTAAAGAGGGGCAAGAAGACACCAGAGAAATCTTCCCCAAAGTCTCTTGTTCCTGTTTTGCTTTTATTTGTTTGTTTTGTTTTGTTTTACTGATTGTAGGACTAAATATTGATTTTTCAGCTCTGAAAAACTGAAGACATGGCATCTTCTTCTGCTGTGTTCTCAATATGCTCAAAAAGAAAAAAAAAGCCCTCCATGACCACAATTTTCCCCTACAAAAATGTGAGCAATTTGCACAGCAGGTTCTCAGTTCAATATGTATAACTTATTGTAAAATGTATATAATTGGTTTGGCAGACAGCAAAACAGACAGCATAAACCTTTTTATGAATCCATGTGTAATACTGGATGTTGACATATTATTACTACACCAAAATGTCAAGATGTACAATAGCAAATTACTGGTTTTGCCATTTTCATTAAAAAAAAAAAAAAAGGAAACAGAAAAAAAACCCTGATCCACATCTTCATTTTATTGAAGTGTTTTGGTTTTGTTTTTTTTTAATACACTCATTGCTGGAGCATCTGGGTGTATTAAACAGCTGAATTCAATATCACATTAAGCTAAATTGCCCACAATGGGCAGCTGCCTCATTTCACTCTTCTTTAAAGTCCAAAATGTGTTTTCTGAACCTGAGGCATTTGTCTCCTTGCCGAAGTGGTGTGCTGGTTAGTATTTCACTGAAGGGAGAGGGAAGCAGCAGGGGGACATGTCTTCATGCTGCTGAGACCCTGGCTGAAAACTTCTGGGTGGAGGAGAGAGGACAGGAACAGGAGGAGAAGTCAAAGCTGTGCAACCAGCTTTGTCCATGTGGACCTAGTTTAAAACCTGGTGGGCAGGGAACATCATGTGCTGTCACTGAGCTGCCTGGTGGTTATGGGGCTGAGTCTGTGGGGAGAGCCACCCCCCAGGGTTAGCTCAGAAACCTCCTAAGTCCTGTGGCTCCCAGACATCTATGTGCCACATAAGGGTGTAGAGCCAGCACAGGGTCCAGCCCCTCAGCAGCCCACTCAGGCCACCTGTACCCCCTAGTGCTGGCTCATGTGCTGGGAGCAGCAGGGTGGTGCAGAGAGGTGTGCACGTTGTGTCAGGGCAGGGGGATGAGCTGGAGGAGACACCTGGGTCTGCCCTGCTCATGATGCCCCACATCCCTGCCCTGGGCTCCTCAGTCCTACAGGAAGCCCCTCAGGAAAAAGCAGAGCCTTGTGCAGCATGTCTCCAGGTTAGAACCCTGGGGCATGTCCAGCAAGGCAAGGGGATCCCCCTCTGTTCCTTCCCTGAACCATTATCCTTTTCCGTAGAGACCACAAAGACCTGAGACATTTTCCAGCCTCTCTAAAGGTGTCAGTACTCCTCAGGGGTGTCTATTCCTGTAATCTATGAGGCTCAGACTCTGATGCCCTTGTGTCTGTCTCTGTATCCATCACCACCTGTGTTTCACACCAACATTCTTACACTTCTGTCCTCCTTTTACATCTTCTTTGGCCTCTCTCTCATCCCCAAGTGGATTTCCCCATTCATTTCCCACCTTTCATATCTTCCTCCTCCCTTAGCCCATTTTTCATCATGTCTTTCCAGTTGTCTGTTTTCTTTCGTCTATAATCCTGTATATTTGGATAATTTTCATTTGGACTGTTTAACATAACCACGGGATTTGTGTTTTAGCCTTGTTTAGCAGGTTGAAGGCTCCCTTTTCCACCTTATGTTCTGCATTTTCTTCTCCCTCTTTAATATGTCAGGGTTTACAGACTTGGGATCCAGCTCGACTTCAGCGAGAAGTTTCATCGGTGATTTTCATAGAAGCAGAGGGAAAATGTTTCAACGTGAAAGGCTAAACCCACGTGTCTGGGTTTGTCTGTGGCCAGATTTCCTGAGCTACTCCATGTTCCCAGCACTTTGTAGCTCCAAAGGGACCTATAAGTAGAAAGAACAATGTTTCTGAAAAGCAGGCCACATTTCCTTAGGTTACAGATGGTGGAGGCAGCATCCTCTGCTAGGTGTCATGTCCACTCACTCTGCTACGTTTATATGTATCAGTAGTATATTTGGAAGGAAGGAGTAAATCTTTTCTGCCTACCAACTTCTTTCCGGGGCAGCTTGTAGAGGTTCACGTTTCAGAAAAGTCAAAATGACTGTCCCATCACTCAACTTATACACTCACACATTAACCAACTGTGGTGCTGCCCCATGGTAGTGTTCTGAGACTGTGTATCCTATAGACATGCCGTGGCTATCCCTAACCAACAGCTGTGATGGGTGAACTCACTCATCCACATGGATAATCTAACAAAAACCCTCATAATGTATATTCAGTGATATGCTGGAAAATATACTTTTGCTGGCAGGATTTATTCTGTGACCCTGCTCTCCTCAGCCAACAAAGCAGGGAGAGATGTGAGGGATGCCTGCAGGAAGGCTGCTCAACCTCTGCATAGCAAAGCACTGCTAATGCAGCCCTGGAAATAGGCAGCCCTGGCTGTTTCCAACCTTAGCGTGTAGAAAGAAAGATTCCCACATTGTGCTCCAATCACATTCAAATGTTTTTTATTCTTCAGTTGCAAAACACCTCAGAAAAAAGAATCCCAACCAATCTCAGGAGTGAAAGAAAAATGGAGGAGCAGCTGGTTTTGAGTGAGGTTTCTTTATCACATAGTGCCTGTTCAAGCCCCTTCTGTTCAGGAGGAAACATCCCAGTAGGCAAAGCCCCCCATTTCCAGCTCATCTCTTCTGCAGCCTCACTGTGCTGCTCATTGTTTGTGAAGTTACCGGCACCTGTGTCTCCCCACGATGAGGCTCCCTCTGTTTATTTCAATGTAAATATTTTTTTTGTTGAGAAACAAAAGGGCTGGAAAAAAAATGAGGTTATGGGAATATTCAGGATGAGATAAGGAATCTGAGGCAGAAAAGAACACACCAATTACCTCAGCTCACACGCTCATCTGCCAGATGAAACCAGTTTTACCGGCTGTTGCCCAAAGGCAAAACACCATAGGGCTTCGATGTCATGTTGGCCTTTGGTTATGAGCCTGGGTAAATGGGTACCTGGCAGAGAGAGAAAAAGGGCTGTGCTGCTTAATGCCAGCTTCATCTATTTACGTTCGTCTAGCATCAATTAAAAATATCTCTGTCTCATTTTGCCTGCCTGCCTGCTAGTGTGGTATTTGTTTTCTTTCCATAGCACTGCAGATTGCCTTGCCTTACAGTTTACAACAGCAAGAGCTGGCATTTGCCTCTGGCAGGGCAGAGGACAAGAAACCATTTCACTTTCATGCTACTTTTCCTCCACTCTGTCTTCGTGCAGAGCTGCGAAGGTGTTTGATGTGCTGGTTGTCATGGAGGGGTGATGTACAAGGCCAGGGCTGTTGTTAATTTGCAGGGCTTCAATAGCACTAGTTTTTTCCTTAGGATTTAAATTGAATTGGTGGCTTTGCTGGGACAATATAGTGCTGTGGATCTGAACTGTGTTCTATGTACTCATCTGTCTTTCTTTCTTTATTATATTAACCTTCTTTTTCTTCTATTTTTTTACCCCCCCCTTTTTATATCAGCAAGACCCAGTGAAGCAGACTTCATGTTGCAATAATTCTGCATGTTTTGGTTATAAATATCCTGAAGCAAAGTTAAGGGTTTTTTCACATAACTATCAAAGCAAGTGTCTGCTTCAGCCCAGAGTGAAAGGGATGTTTTACACATACAAGTTCATCAGTGGGTGGCAAACAGCTTCTGTCCTAATACATATTGCAAATATTCTTCTGCAGCACAGACCAGTGGCTTTGGTGAAATTGGTGGGATCTGACCTAGCTGCAACAGTTTCCTGTGCTAGTTGCTACTATGGGAGCCTAACCAGGGTCTGAGCACTCGAGAAATTCCAAGAAAATCAAGTCTTTTGATTGTTGCATTACAACAGACGTTTCCACTTGTCTCTTTGAGAGCAAATAATGCCACAAAGTAATTTAAAAACAGAGGAGGTAAAAATCAGTAACTTCAGCAACAGCAGCGTAGACAGTTTCCTCCAACACAATCTCCCATCTAGATTTTCCAAGCAGATTCACAATTTCAGTGGTTGTCTTGGCAGGTGCCCAGCATGATATGCCTGAAAGCAGCCAGGCTGTCTGAGAGCAGATGCACAATGATTTTGAAAAGTCAGGATTCTTCAAGAGTTCTCAAGTCGATCATTAAAAAACTACTAAATATTTTGCATTTTTCTTCTTCCTCAGTGTTGCACACCCTCTGAATGGCAAATGCTTTGTGATCTGAAGACAACAGAACAGCACTGAGGTGTCACTGGCTTGCGACAACATCTATGTGAAGGGATGTTTTAGAGCAGTCTGCAGTGCTGGAAGGCTGCTTTTTCTGTACTGCTTCTAGCTAGGATGTGCTGATCTGAGCACTCGGCAGCATAATTTATTTATTAGAACTTCTCTTTTTTTTTTTCCCCATTGACACAGGATTAAAATTAAACATCCTTAACTGCGTGAGATGAAAGTATAGCTTAGCTCATTCAGGTACATCCGCATTAGATACGTGTGTAAGCGATTGCTCTCCACTGGCTTGATCTTGCATTCGTGTACAGGCAAAACTCCCCCGAGACAACTTGCCCGAGTCAGATGTTCAGATGAACTGTGTCTATGCCTGGAGGTGGCAGCAATTGGAACAGACCAGGCAAATCTTTGCAGCCTTTGATTCTCCAAAGACCCCATCAATAGTTGCCATTGATACTAAGGGGAGCTGTCATTAAGGCTGAGATCCTCGGGAGTGCATTGGTTTCGTGGCTCCATCGTTTCACCTGCTGAGCAGTGTTGTGCCAACAAGCATTGAAGCTTGATAACTCACCTCTTCATGAGCTGATTAAGATGAGATGCATTCCCAAGTCATTCAGCTGTCAGGCCATTAAGCACTGCTCTTTGGTGGTGCTGAGAGACCCCAGAGGAGGACACCAGTGCCGGAGGATTCTGCCCAGGCAGGAGACACCTCCACAAGTGGCTGTAGCCTTTAGGAGCACTGAAGCAAATTTTGATGTATTGGCAGAGAGTGGGGTTTGGGATTTGCATTCAAAGACCCACTGGATGTGTGCTGAGCTGGGGATGGTGCTTCAGCACGTGTATTTTGCATGCCCCCCCTCCCCAGGGAAGCGAGAGAATGCCAGGGAAGACTGTGCTAAAGGCACAAGACTGCTTCAGGCAGTATGGCCCGTGGTCATTTGGGCTGACTCCACTTTAAGACTTTGTTCATTCCAGTTACCAAGTCTCAGGCCAAGGGAAATGGTGGTACCTTATAGTAGTCTCATCCTTTGGTGCTGCCTCTCCTGGAGACAGCCCAAGCAGACGGAAAATATCTAGCTGGATGTCCTGATTCTGGTGCATAGCAACATCTCACAGGTTGGTGTCCTGGGGAGCCAAAATGCTGAGAGCAGTCCTCAAGACCCACAGGACCCAGGAGAGGGAAGGGAAAGCATACCACACCAAAGGTCTGTTGTCAGGGAGGCAGAGCTGGCTGATTTGGGTGCTGGGAAAAGATCATGTGCATGCAGAAACCCAGCTGGCAGGGAAGGCATCAAATGCAGAGTGAAGGGCCTGCCTCCATCCAGACACTTCCATGGGGATCCAGTTGACCCAGCCTTGAAAAACCCTGCTGGCCCAGACCCTGCTGCTGCTGCAGGCAGGTTGCATTCTGCTCCATTGTTAAAATTTCTCCTGCTCCATCGACCACTTTTATCCCAGTGTCTGGTCTGACAGGCATTAGGTTGAGTTTGGGGTTCCAACAGGACAGATAGGGGGAAGATACCACCCAGAAGATACCCCAGAAGATACCAACAGCTTTTCAGGGTGGGGGTTTGCCTGCAACTCTGCTTCTCTCAGGGTCTCCACTGCCTTTGCAGCTGAGGGAAGAGCAGTGGGAAGCGGTCAGCCATCCTGGATGTGGGTCAAGGGGCCTGCTGGTCTTTTGCTGGTGGATATGGTACAGAGAAGTCAAAGGCAGGCAAGCCAGTGTGGTGGTTTGTGGCATATTAGGAGTGTGCATGGTGCAGACATGCTTGAACTGAGTGGAGTCTGAAAGGGCCTTGTTGGGGATGCAATAGGGTTTTGGGGGAAAAGGTGCTGCCTATGAGGGTCCCTAAGCTTTGTAAAGTGTGGACGTGAGCATAGTGCTCTGAAAGAAGTGGGAGGGACTGTGGTGGACTACATCCAGCAGACCAGTGCCAATGTGGCCTTCTAGGGAAAGTAGCCCCTAATGTTATTTAAAAGCTGAATGTTTCCCTGGGAAGGTTCATGAAGGAGAGGTAGAATGCACAACTTGTTGCTTTTTACACCAGCTGCTTTGAAACACAACCTCATCTTGCAAGGTCTGCTTTATCCTCAGACTGCTGAGTGTCCCTCCTTTTGCGATAACAAAAAAGCGTGTTACTTTGTCCATTGCTCTCTCTGCATACATTATGTGGTGACACATGATGTGGTGATGACACTGAAACCAGCTGTTGATTGCCCAAGGTTTGGAATGAAAGCCTTTTTCACAAAGACCTTCACACATGAGTTGGTTTGTTGGTTGGCTGGTGATTACAGAGTGCGAAGGGATGACCTAGAGAGCTTGGGCAGTTTTATTGCAAACAATGTGGTCAAAGGTTATGCTGTAGATGTTGAGGCATCCTCATTCATGAGGTTTAAAGCACAAGATAGGAGAAGCTGCCATGTTACTAATGCTTGGAGAAGCATGATGTATACGAAAGTACTTCCAGTGCTTCCATCTCCCCAGAAGTAAACAGAAATTAAAATGTGCTCTAAGTTTGCACACACAGAATCATTAACTTTGTATAGTTAGGGACTAGAGGGAGGGAGGGAGGGAAGGGGGATTTTTGGTAGGGTTTTTTCTTTCTTTTTTTTTTTTGCCCCAGGCAAAATTTTCAACATTAACTAATTAATGTTTATAAAGCACTTTGCATATATAGTGCCTTTCATCAGGGGATCTCCGAGTATTAGATTATATTATCTTGAAGGCCCCAGGCCTGTGCATACTAGTCCTATAAAGTATTAGCCTTATAAACTTCAGTAATTCACTTTGGGTTTTTTCCTGGGTGTTTTTTGTTTTTTTTTGTTGGGTTTTTAATCTGCCCTCTTCTGAAAATGTGCTGAGCATTTTGGCTATGTATGCAAAAAGGTGGTAAAAAGAGTGGTGTCAGCCAGAATGACCATATGAAAAATCAGGGCCCCATAATGAACTTCTCAAATCCTCTAATTGCTGAAGTTGCAGAGTAGCAACTGTGCCAAACTAAAATTCAACCATAAATCCCACTCATCAAGTAGGGATCAGGAGGAGGTATCATCACGAGCTGGGGGAAGCAGCTCTGACATTTGCTCTGGTAATGACAGTGGGCATGGGGAAAAAAGGGAAAGAAAAGGAGACCTCTGATCTCCAGCAGCACCAGGAGGCAAACCCTTGGTTCCAGCATGGGGGTGAGCTAGTAGGTCTTCTGCATTACATGAAGTCTCTATTACTGGTGGCTGGGGTCTGAGAACTCAAGGATGGTGTGCAAATGGCCATGTTTAGTCCATCTGGAGTGTCTCTGTCGCTGTCACCCTCCTGGGCAGACGCAGGAGGCAGAGTACCCCAGAGCCATGCCAACAGTAGTGAATCTCCCATGTGTTAAATCTGAAAAGCCTGTTTGGGTGTGGGCTCAGTGGATGACTCAAACAATTACTTAACAATAGCTGCTTGCGTGAGCTGGCAGGGATGAAGCCAGGTTCACAATGGAAAAAATGTGTGGGCATCTTGGCTTTAGTGAAACACATGGGGAACAGACTTGCTGCTGCATGCAGGAACTACCAACAGAGAAAGCAAGGCCTTGGGGAGCAGAAACTTGACAGGGACAAGGCAGAGGATGTCTTTGCCCTTACTTGCACATCTTACAGGTGGAATTCCCCCAGCTGAATTTAGCTGGATAAGAGCTGGTACTCCGAGGGCAAATGCTGAGCAGCAAATCCAGTCTTTTGAAGAGTCAGCGGTATTCAGAACTCTAGAATGTAGCCATCCCCTCTGAGGCCATCTTGCCCAGACCAAATCCCTCCCCTTCAAAGGAGAGTTCAGCAAGGTAATGGCACATGTAGCTACAACCAGACAGGTACTTCTTCATAAAAACAACCTGAGAGCTCTTCCAGAGCCTGCACACATTGAAGGACCAGATGGGGAGCTTGGGATGCTCACTTGCTGCTCATGAACTGATATTCTGAGTCCCAAAATATCCACTGCATGTGACTCCCAAGAGAGACAGCTGGGAGAAGTGTGCAAGAGGGTTATGA
This sequence comes from Acanthisitta chloris, assembly GCF_000695815.1. Lineage (NCBI taxonomy): Eukaryota > Metazoa > Chordata > Aves > Passeriformes > Acanthisittidae > Acanthisitta > Acanthisitta chloris. The sequence continues at coordinate 82,351 of NW_008660858.1, forward strand.
GGAATGGCTCACCAGCTGGGGTGTGAGCAGCATCTCAACATGGAAAATTGGATCAGGAAATGAAGCAAGTAGGAATCACTTACCAGGTTTGCAATATGGACAAGTGGCTTGGGATGCTCGGTCTTGCACTCAGCACAATGCTCTCCTGGTTCCAGGGAAGAGTGGGAGCTCTGTAGAGAACTGGAGGGTGCTCATAGTGTTGCAGTAGAACAGTATTCAGATGGAGATGCAGCTGTAGCACAACTTCTGCTGGCTGGGAGCAGGCAGAGATTTCTTTGCCATGGGACTCTACATGCTCTATCCCTGAAGTCAGTGCTGTGGAAGACCAGGACACCCACATCTTTCATTGGCAGATGTCCTGGGAATCATGGCCCACATGGGCTGCTCTGATGTTGCAAGCAAGAGAAGGTTGTGAGGCCCAGCTGTGCTTTGAGAGAAAAGAGAGCTAACTTTCCTCCTCAGGAGACCCCACAGTGCAGAGAGTCAGCCTGGGAGCAGCCAAAATTCTCATCACCTTGCTCCAACCAGCAGCGTAAACTGATGTACCCTATGTGACCCCAGTGAGCACTGAGAGGGATTTCTGTCTTTTCGTCTCCCCCTCAGGTAGCTGTGGTTGAAGAGAGACTGGGAGAAGAGGAATCAAAGCAAGAACTATGCTGTGGTATGGCTGGGTCTGTCCTCCTGGGCTCTGACAGTGTTCTTCACCTCTGATTGCCATGTGTGCTGGGCTCATTTTGCTCTTTCAGCTTCTCCTATGCTACACACACTGTGTCTCCTGATGGCAAGTTAGTATTTAAGTATGCAAATGAGTCCATCTACCAGATAAAGGGCCTCTAACGAGGCAAGCAGGCACAGTTATGAAGTGCCACTGCCGCAAGCTGTGTGTGTACATGTTATTTTCACCTCTACTTTGATGTAGGCACTTCACTTATGGGTCAGGCTAATACGCCTGGTCCTTCAGGCCAGGATACTCCCACACTTGCTTGTTATGCAGGAGGAGGGAGTGCTTGGTCCTATTGGTATTACATTCAACCTAGGGCAAGAGCAGATTAATCCACACTCATCAATAAGGTGCAAGGCACCTTTTCCCTTTCGCTGAACTCAGGAAGAAGATGTTGCTGCACCAGGTCCTGGGGAGCCCTGAGCAGGGCATGACAACTCACAGGTAACCATAGATGGGCTGTGAGTCATTCCTGCCCTGGAAGCTGACCAGCTTCCTCTCATCAGCTAACACTGCAAGAGCTGCAGCTCCTGTTAGACATGAGTGGTTTCACTGCCCTCTGGTTGCTGCCCATCAGGTTGGAAGTCACCTGTACTCCTCTTCCACGGGTGGGTGTTACAAGTGCTTTGGAGGAAAATATGATGCTTGGCTTTGAAGGAGAAAGGCTGTGAGGCTTCACCCATTGCACAGCCACAGCTCCACCCCTCCCAAAGCAGGTGCACTGCCAACTGCAGTCTTCAGCCTCAGCAGGTCTGGGAGAACTGGGGCTCTTTGGTTGCTCTTCCCATTTGCATGCAATTCCCTCTAACTCCTGAATCCTCTCCCTGCGACAGGTAATTTGCCTACCTGACTGGAATTCAGGAAGAACCATGCAGCCTGGGATTTCCCCACACTCTACATCAATGAGTCCTGACGGGTACAGCTCCTGTAACTGTGAGTGAGATGCAAGAGCAATAAGGAGTCAACACACAACGATGAGAGTGATTTCTGCTGAAGCAGAAGAGATGTTGGTCAGTGCAGGATGGCAACACTAACATGCATGGGCTTGGGTAGACCTTCTCATGTTGCTGTGTAGGCAATCATCTAGGGAATCCTCTCCCACAGATGTCACCCTGCTGGTCCTCCAGTGGGGACAGCTGTAGCTGAACAGATGTAGCATGACCAAAGAGCTTCCAATGACCAACATTGTGGTGCTGGCAGTAGCTGAGGGACGCCAGAGGGAGACAAGAAAGGACTTGCAGAAAAGCTGACTCTGCAAAGCTGTGTTGGGCAACAACAGTTCAGATCAGCTATAGATCTAGAGGCCCTCAAGTGAGACAGGAGACAGAGGAAGCTTCCCTTTCTTGCCAGCATATCCATATTTGGAGGTGTGGGTGAAGGCTGCTTACTGCCTAGGGGCTTGGGCACCAACAAATTGGACCACTTAGTCTAGCACTGGGAAAGTTCACCACAGCACTCTCCTTCTCAGGTTTTTGGGGAGTTTGGGTGACTGTGGGAGGAGGTATTCATTTGTACCTCCAGATAAAATATCTTCAGATCTCTCTTATAGCAAGCCCTTGCACAGTGTGGAAAACAATTCATGTCCCTCCAAAACAGGTGTTGCGGACAACTTTC
>NW_008660858.1:84697-86098 GCF_000695815.1 Acanthisitta chloris
GACAACGTTCCCTACCTTGGGCATTGCTGCATTGATTTTATGGCCCAGGCTATGTATATCTTTGAGCTATTCAAAGTGGTCTCTCTTTCTCTCTCTCTCTCTCTCTCTCTTATTAAAGTCTGGAGGGCTAAATAGAGATGCTCCTCCCTCACTGCCTATCCACAGAGAGAAGACTGCCCCTGGTGCAAATAGCTGTTGTTCCCCACTGTGGCAAGATAGGCACTGGGGCTTGGCCAGCCTTCCAGGCAGCTCATCAGGGAGGTAAGGCAGCAGCAGCAATGCCCCACAGTAGGGGAAAACACTGCAGTGAGGCAGGCTTAGGAGATTTGGAGGGCAGGATGTATGTCTTGGGTTCCAACATAGGGAGGATGGGTTCCTTTAAGCATGTGTAAGCCTCAACTCCAGCCCATCAGCACTCTCTTCTGAAAGGAGGGCATGCAGCTTCCTCTAGAACATTGAAAAGGTGGAGGGAAATACCCTTCAGAAACTGCCCAGATTTCATATTTGGAATTCAGACCACCAGTCTTGTGATTCCTGGAGATCTGATTCATGCTTTTTGAATGTGTGGGTTTGGCAATCCTATGCTTACACTTACAGCCATTTCCCAACCCCTTATTTTCCCCAGAGGTGTTCTTACTTTTCCCTTTTTTACTCTTGTATACATGAAATAAACTGCTTGGGGGTTAGGGGAGTTGTTACCAATAGCAAAACTCATCTATTAAATTCACAATGAGTTGCTCACCAAATAACACCAAAAAAACCCCCCAGAACTTTAATCTAAAACAACCACAGCAGATTGGAGTGACTCCTCATGTCTTTCTTTGCCTTGGGGTAGGATACACTGGGAATACCCAGGGAGCAGCAGAAAAATGCTGTTCTCCCACCTCAGCCATGCTGGGAGTGGCAGACAAGCCTTGGACACTCGTGGTGGATGTGACCTGCCTGTGCTCATGTGTTTTTGTGGGAAATCTGAGCTTCTGCCCCCACCAGCTGCTATGGGGAGGGAGGTCTGGGGTGCACACAGGCATGTAAGCCCCTAGGAGAGCATCTAGGGGCCTTTTCAGAGGTCACAAAAATATGATAGTTTTGTATTGGAGATTGATTTGAGAGTTTTGGACCCACATCGATTTGGACCAGCAAAAAAATCCCATTTCTTCCTCTCAAGTATTCCTTTTGTGCAGTTGTGGAGGGACTGTGGGTGGGATCTTTATCCCTGTAGATATGAACCAGAGGCATAAGTACTGTAAGGGACTTTTAAGAAATGTCTGTTTCAACATTGCCTGGCTTGTAGTGTGGCTGGTTGTTTGCGTCAAAGCTTGCTGAGCCACAGGATGTCTCAGGCCATGGAAATCCTCTAGCTGCCGAGATAAGGAGGTACCACTGTCCACCATGAAACCCTCA
>NW_008660858.1:86215-90367 GCF_000695815.1 Acanthisitta chloris
GAATGCCAAAAAAATGCCTAAGATCCTCCCCAGCTGCTGAGATAAGGTAACTTCACTGCCTACAGTGACTGTGTATCATCAGAACACTGCTGGATCCGTGGTAGTGACTGTCTCCGCTTTGCTATTTCAAATTTTGCTTACTTCCCCCTTTCCTGTTTCTCCTATCGCCCCTTCTCTCCCCTTGTGTGACCAATAATAAAGTGTCACTCCCTAACAGTACATTGGCCTCTTTTGTGTATTAATTCACATACTTCACTGCCTACAGTGACTGTGTATCATCAGAACACTGCTGGATCCGTGGTAGTGACTGTCTCCGCTTTGCTATTTCAAATTTTGCTTACTTCCCCCTTTCCTGTTTCTCCTATCGCCCCTTCTCTCCCCTTGTGTGACCAATAATAAAGTGTCACTCCCTAACAGTACATTGGCCTCTTTTGTGTATTAATTCACATTGGAGGAATCGATCAAACACTCCTGAGTCTTATTGAACCAGGACAGTAGCTCAAGGAAACAGTCTTAATTACCCAAAGTTTGTGCTGAATGTCATTTCTATTCCCTTAGACAGCCTGCTGCTGGCACAACCGAAGGCAAAACCACACACCTATGGAAGTGGTGACTGTTCTCCATTCTCTGCGAGGGCTCCCTGACCACTTGAAGACAGAGCAGCAGTCAGGGAGCAAAAGGGAGTCCCACTGCGAGGGAGAGGGTTTGCGATGTGCCAGTCCCTAACTGGGAAGCAGCACGCTCTGAGCATGTGGGTCAGGCAGGGGAGGTGCTAAGAGATGTGACCTTGGCAGTGGGTTTGAGATTCACAGCTGGTACCATGGGCTTTGTTGTGGTAAATACTAGGAAGGTGTAAATAGCCCCTGCTACCCTTGGTCTCCACTGCCTGAAGCAACATGCCATGAATATCTACAGAGGATTGCATTAGGAAGAACTACCAAAACTACGTGGAGGGAAATCCCCAACACAGGGCTTTAGCTGCTGGGAAGTGAGTGCTTCCTTGTCATGGCATTCACTGTGATGCTGCAGAAGCCTAACAACAGTAAGTTTTTATTGGCATCACAGCAAAGCTCAGCTCGACGGGGACATCTGAAAGGGAACAGCTTAATAGCCTAAAAGCACTGCAGGCTCACACAGGGACCTAGGGAAGGAAAATCATTCCACCCTGGCTGTCCTTCCCTGGGGAAAAGGGAACCTGCATCTCTGGCACCTTGAGAAGCCAAAGATGACAGCAAAGGTCTTTGCAGCCAGCAGTCCTCAAGGCTCTCCAGAAGTTACATTCAAGATTTGGAAGTTCCTGAGATCGCAAGTACAACACAACGGACATTGTCTAGTCATTAACATAGATCATGGGAAAAGAAAGTAACAGAGCTCTATTTTAGCCCTGTTGTATTTGCCTTACTGCCTCAACGTGCCCACAGGGACCCCCAGGTGCTCACAATTCCTGCCTGTGCAGAGGACAACAGGTTTGCAATCAAGATTTGTGAGCCATCAGTCCAGACAAGCGGCAGCTGAAGAGCTGTTTGTGCAGGACATGTCTCCTATAGAAGGCAATCAAATCAGTGAGCCTGAAGAAGGCTGGGAAGGGGGATGGCAGTCATCCAAGGGAAACAGATTATTTGAGGGATGGGGCGGATAACTGGAGCAGCCATGGAAGCTGAAAAAGGCAAGTTTGGGGCAGAAGTGCCCAAACTGTGCAAGATGAGGGTGGGAGCACACAATCTGGTGTTGCTGGTCCGTGATCATTTCACTCAGGTTTCACCTGAGCACAGAAGTTAAAGCCAGGCTGGATGGTGCCTGGATGAAGCAGTTCCCTCTCTGTTCAAAACCAATAGAATCATAGAATTGCTTGAACTGGAAAGGACCTTAAAAACCATCTAGTTCCAATCCCCCTGTCGTGAGCAGGGACACCTTCCACTAGACCAGGCTGGTAGAGCCCCATTCAGCCTGACCTTGAACACCCACAGGAATGGGGAGGCATCCACAACTTCTCTGGGCAATCTGTTCCAGTGTCTCACCACCCTCTCAGTAAAGAATTTCTTCATAATATCTTATCTAAGTCTACCCTTTTTCAGTTTCAAGCCATTGCCCCTTGTCCTGTCACTACTTGCTCTTGTAAATAGTCTCTCTCCATCTTTCTTGTAGGCTCCCTTCAGGTACTGGAAGGCTGCAATTAGGTCACCTCAAAGCCTTCTCTTTTCCAGGCTGAACAATCCCAATTCTCTTAGCCTTTCCTCATAGAGGAGGTGCTCCATCCCTCTAATCAACTTGGTGGCCCTCCTCTGGACTTGCTCCAGCAGGTTGATGTCCTTCTTGTGCTGAGGACCCCAGAGCTGGACACAGTATTTCAGGTAGGGTCTCACCAGAGTGGAGCAGAGGGGCGGAACCACCTCCCTTGACCTGCTTGCCACGCTGCTTTTGATGCAGCCCAGGATGCAACTGACTTTCTGATCTGCAAGCACACATTGCTGGCTCATGTCCAGCCCCTCATCCCCCAGGACCCCCAAGTCCTTCTAGGCAGTGCTGCTCTCAACCTGCTCATCCCCCAGTCTGTGTTCATACCAGGGGTTGCCCCAACTCAGATGCAGCACTTTATACTTGGTCTTGTTAAACCTCGTGAGATTCCCAAGGGCCCTCTTCTTGAGCTTGTCCAGGTCCCCCTGGGTGGCATCCCATCCTTCAGGTGTGTCAACCACATCACTCAGCTTGGTGTCATCAACAAATTTTCTGAGGGTGCACTTGATCCTTTCATCTATGTAATTAATGAAGATATTATATAACTCCTGCAGGACATCACTTGTCACTGATGTCCATCAGGACTCTGAGCCATTGACTACTACCCTCTGGAGGAGAGTGTCCAACCAATTCTTTATCCACCTAATAGTTCACCTGTCAAATCCATCTCTCTCCTATTTAGAAAGATGGATGTTGCGGGGGACTGTGTCAAAGGTTTTATACAAGTCCAGATAGATGACATTTGTAGCCCTTGCCTTGTCTACTGATGAAGTCACTCCATCATAGAAAGTCACTAGGTTGGTCAGGAGGACTTGCCCTTGGTGAAGCTGTGCTGGCTGTCACAAATTACATCCCTCTCCTCCATGTGCCTTGGCATAGCTTCTAGAAGGATCTTTTCCATGATCTTCCCAGGCACAGGGATGAGGTGGACAGGTGGGTAGTTCTCAGGGTCCCCCTTTCTACCCTTTTTAAAGATGAGTACAATGTTTCCCTTTTTCCAGTCACTTGGGACTTCACCTGACTGCCATGAGTTTTAAAATACCATGGAGAATGGCTTGGCAACTATATCAGCTAATTTCCTCAGGACTCAGGGATGCATCTCATTGGGTCTCATAGTCTTATGTACGTTCTGGTTCCTCAGGTCATCATGAACCTGATTTTTATTTACAGTGGGAAGCACTTTGCTTCCCCAGTCCCCATCCTGCTCTTCATCCACTTGAGAGCTGTGGGACATGAGGTTGCCATTACACAAAAATATGTGGAGTACCTCAGCCTTCTCCTCATCTGTTGTTACCAGTCTACCAGCATTTATTGGGGCTGGGGTACTCCTTTGGCCTTCAAAAAATCATTGCCAGGACTTAAAACACTGAGAAAGGAGAGCAGCCAGCAAGGGAAGACAGGCAGTGCTTTAGCACGTTTGTGCTGCAAGGCATGGGCAGAGGGGCAAAAGACAAAAATAAGGCAGCTATGGGAGTAAAGGGGAGGTGGGAAGGAGATCCAACACCACAGAAAACAGATGGAGGGGATGAAGGGCAAGAACGGGAAAGAGGAGCTGGGCCACTGTGCCTGCATCTCAGCCAGATGTGCCTGGGGATCATCGTTCAAGGAAACAGGGAGCGTTTGCACCATATCCCAGTGTCAGGAACTCCAGCCCCTTATGTGTGGCTCACTGCCCACAACGGAGACTGACTTCTCTAGGAGACCTCCTCAACACGAGATGTGCCTGAGGAATTTGGTGCCATGTCAGATCAAGGAGCACCCAGGGAATCAGCTGGCTCAATGAGGGCTGGAATTCCCCATTGCCAGACCTCCCACCACCTTCTGGCCAAGAGCCACCGGACCCCAGCCCAGCACAGCCGAGGGGCAGGGCAGTCCCATGGCAGCCTGGCGGGCTGGGCTGGGCTGGGCATGCCCGGC
>NW_008660859.1:0-13168 GCF_000695815.1 Acanthisitta chloris
CATACAGAGTACAGTCCTTTATATTTTTTCTTTTTTAAATACAGAGTTCAAAGAATATGTAAAACTATTTGGTGTAAAAGATTCAGTAGTAAAGGCATGTCTAGCTTCCTGGACCTCCATTCTGGTCATCCAAGACCATAGGGTACTGCTTCAAAAGCTGTGCTTCAGTCAGCAGTAACAGACGTAGGCTCAAGGGCAGCAGCCTGCCTTCTTAGGGTGTCATCAGCAATACAAATGAGTAGTCTTTCCTCTCAGTTCCCAAATGTCAAAAATTATGTATTTTTTTATGGAAAATATGGTGGCTTTTGCTGATGTAAGTAACATTTCACAGGGCCAAAGCCGATCATGATTTCTGCAATTTTACAAAATGGTGATGTAAATGTCACAGAAAACATAGTAAGGATGGAGGAAAAATACTCCGTTGTTGAAGTATTCATACAATCACAGTTGATCCAAAGTCCAGTGATGCCTCCTTAACCTGCCAATGAATCATCTTGCAAATGCAGAACATGTCAAACCTAAATCTGGTTCTATCACACATTTTTATGCACAATTGTCTCAAAAAACTGCAGCAGCATAAGCTGCAGCACACACTGCTGTTAGCCAAAGTAACAGCAAGGCCCATTTTGGGGATAGTTTGGGAGATCCTTCATACCTATTCTCAAAGCACACAAAAAGAATGGTCTTCAACAGCTGCAGGGTTAATAAGTCCCGCACTCCCTCAGTCTTATGCCATCACCCTCCTGTATCTTGTGTTGCCTATGCCTGAAGCCCAGTAAATATGACATTTTGACATTAATAGTAATATTGGTTTTGCTTTGGCTGAACACTGCAGTGTATCAAGACTTCTCTGGGTTGTATCTTGCTCTCTACAGCTACCTCAAAGGAGGCTGTAGTGAAGTGGGGGGTGGTCTGTCCTGCATGCCTTCAGTGATAGGACTAGAGGACTAGAGCTCTAAGGTGAGACAGGAGAGATTCAGACTGGATATTAGAAAAAAATTTCACCGTTAGGGTGATCTGGCACTGGAATAGTTTGCCAGGGAAGTGGAGGACTCACCATGCCTGGAGGTGGTTAGGAGTCATCTGAATCTGATGCTGGGTGATATGGTTTAGTGGTTTAGGGATTGCAGTGATAGTGCTTGGTAGACAGTTAGACACAATGATCTCAAACGGTGTCTTCCAGCCTTGATGTTTCTACGATTCTGTGATCTATCCTAAGACATTACAGCATCCCAGCCATGACAGCAGACATCCTGCAAGCAGGTAAGCATCGTCCCAGTTTGACGTAGCTTCTCTTCAGCTTTTGGTGACAGCAGGTAGTCAGTTTTTGTGAAGTAAAGCCCTCATGACAGTACAGTGTGGTGTGGCATACTGCAGGGACAGCACCGTGCAGAGGTTCCAAACTTTGGACACAAGTCATATCAGTTGATCAGGGTTCCTAAGGCCTCAGATTCATGGGATAAAGACAGCTGAGGCAGACTTTGCTGAGAAAACCTACAAATATAAACTCAGGTGGAGCAAAGACCAAGAAGGAAGATGTGATCAACATCAATGTCTTCCTCCTCCCAACAAAGAGAAGGAAACTTCCATAATTACCATCACAGCCCTCCCAGCAAGAAATCCAGGACACAGATGATATTCTGCACAACGCCCCATACTGCAGCTGTGAGCTGTGGGACTTGGGAAAGTGTTTGAAGGATGAGCAGAGCTGCATGAGCACATTCAGTTCTAACTGCATTATTGAGGGTTTTCAGTATTAATCCATTCCATAGGTATTTTCACTGGTACAAGTATGTTCCAGATGTAACACCACTGTTCTATGTCATTACAGATTCTGCACATACATATATTCCAAACAGATGACATATTCTCAGGTACCTCGTTCTTCTTTTTGATATTAATAAAGTCAAGGGGTTTAATGGTGATTTATTTGATTTAGCTTCTTTCTAATAAGCATAATGAAGCAAGAGGTTGACACTAAACTTTTAATCAATGCCATAATTATATAATATGTTCCCAAATTAAGTCAATTAATATCTATTATTTTCTAGTCCTGTTGCTTGCACTGAAATTTGACTCAGTCTCCATCTATTTAAAAAAGAGTTTTCAAACCTTCTAAACATTTATCAACAATGTTTAGCAATCTTTTAATTTTAAGCTAATCTGCTCTATGAAGCTAAAATACATAATACTTTCGAACCAAAACAAAATAAAACAGAAATAAATCTGTGTTTTAGATCACGTGAGATCAAAATCCTAAGTAAAAGATATCTCATCTTCATTTATCCTTTTCCAACTGCAGTGTGACTTATTCAAATGCATCACGTAAATGATATTTAGTGCACTGTTGTGCATTGTTCATGGACTTGCAGGCTGGTAGGGGAAGTGTAAAACATGTACACATCATTGCAGATGGATAATGACAACCCGAAGCTCAAGCTTAACAGTTTGTTGTCCCATCAGTTGAGCAACAGCATTAATTCAGTTCCCATTGATCCAGAAACTGTTAAAACCAACATAAAATCTATAATTAATAAATAGGTATGCTCACTATTGTTCTGGCAATTATGAACAGAAAAACACGTGCTACAGGAACTGGAAATAGTGTAGGCTGTGCAATGCAACATACTGAATATTCAGACAACAGAACCACTAGAAATACACACAAAACAGTGGTGAATCCAGTCTTATGTAGATCTATGTTCCCTCAAATCTATGGACAAGAAGCACTTTGCTCCTATTTACAGCACAGCTGAGTGTTCAGCCCTTTCATACTAAGTATGAAATAACATGAATCTGTCAAGGGAATATCCGAATGGTTCATGAATCTGAAGAACAAATTGGCCAAATTCACCTTTATCTCTTTCATCTGAATATTGTTTCCCTTTTGTAAGAAGCTAGGCATTTTCTCTTCCTCATAAGTGGCCATGCTTGTTTCTTTATCATCTCTATGCCAGCACAGATCCGTTTGCTTGGCACTCTTACACTGTACCTTCAGGAAAATAATATTCATTGGTTTTGGGTGGACAGGTTGGTTATTTTTTAACTTGCAAGCTGTACTTGTTTTTCCTGGCATTTTCCATGGATAGCTGAATATAGCACTGGATATGGTCTCCAAAATTACCTCAGCATTCTGTGATGTGCTGCTTTGACAGAGCAAATCCAAGGCTGCCACATGGCAGCCAGCTCTTCACTAGACAGAATTTCAAAGTGCTTGGAAGGCAATCCACACATTGTTATGAAACTGAAAAATTATGAGGGCTGATCCTTTGTTGCACCCTCCAGTTCAATACAAGCACAGGAACTCGTGGCTGCAACTCAAACTGCATCTGTCATTATTGTCCTGAACCAGGAGTGTTTACATCAACTCCCCTTCCATGGGTACTCTGACAGAAAAATCAAGACCAACTTCTCTCACTCTGTGTTATGTACTTGTTGACCTGGAAGGGCTGATCCCAAACTTGTTTCAAGAATAATGTGCCAGTTTCATCATATCTCTAAGATTGTATTTACGTACACTTTGTGTCAGCACTGATTAAATAATTCTCCTTTTATCTTATCTAATGGAGATATGTCTGTGTAACAAATACATTTGGAAAAGGGAGGCTTATATTAATGTCAATTACTCTAATTAATGTTAGGACTGAAAGGTTGGACTCCGTGATCTTAGAGGTCTTTTCCAGCCTCAATGATTCTGTGATTCTATGGTTGTTAAGACATCACTTTTGCTATATTGCAGAAAATATAACCAAACACAGAAAAAGCCCCAAAGGTTTAGCTAGATATCTCATGCTATATGCCTGGTAGCAAGCTGAGACATTTTACTATGGCCTGCAGTATTTTATTTTGAGGCAACAGCACTCAAAATGTTTTCTAAAATAATGGCTCCAGTACAATTTTATTATCATGTAATCATACAGGTTAAGGAATACATTTTTTAAAAGTAGCTCATTACAAAGCACTTTATTGTATTCTGTTGTTGTCAAGGATACCAGTATTTATGCTAAGTACCTATCATAAACAAGCCTCAGTTCTGTGCTAACAGGACATAGTCACAGAGATTGACTTATATTCCTAAAATTTGCTCCTATGATGAACAGAATGCCAATTTAAGCCCCAGAAGCTTTTGAAATCATACCATTTACACAAGAATACAGCTAATTTTGAGATCTATCTTGCTTTCACAGCACTCTGATTTCTACCTAGCAGCTGAAGGAAAATGCTTTGTTATGAATAAAAGCTGATAACTGAGAACAGCGTATCAATTGTTGACAAACATTAAGGCTTCCATTCTTCATTAAAAAGGTGGCATTGATGACCAATATTCTGCTTTGTGTGTCCTCACAACTTATCTGCTAAAAATCTGACTGTCCAAGAGAAGTTTCCTTTCTCTTCAACCAAATACACCAATGTCCGACAACAACTATCAGCAAAACTTCTGAACTGTTAAATATTGGGGATTCCCCAATGAACATATTTGGGGAACTGGCAGTAATTCTGATTGTAGCTGTCAGTTCACACTGAATCCACTGTAGCTTGACCAACACACACCAAAAACCTGTGGAAGAGCATCTAAACCATAATGCAGCACACGGAGCCAAGAGGAAACTTCCCTAAAATATCCAACATGCCTCACTGTAAGTTGAAGGACAAGTCAATTCTGAATGATCACTGCTGAGATTCTGGCTGTGTCCACAGATTTGACTAAAGAGGAGGTTCTACATGCTTTTTCTACCATCAGCTACTCCTTCTCTTATTTTCTCTGCATTGCATCTACACCAGGGTTAGCACAGCTGTCTGCTGTGCAAGGCAAGGAATTGATATAACTGAGAAACCACCCTGAAAAATAGAATGGTGAAGGTGTCTGTCTGCTCTATAGATACAACCATAGAACAGCCCGGGATGGAAGGGACCTCAAAAGATCTTCTGGTCCAACTTTTTGTGCAAAAGTGAGGGAACCTCAATGAGCTTAATTAGAACCCTGTGCAATTGCATCTTAAAAACCTCCAGCAATGGGGACTCAAACACATCCCTGGGGAGGTTGTTTCAGTAAATGCTTGTTCTTACTGTAAAAAAAAAAAAAAGCTTTCTTACTCTAGTTGGTTGACCCTGGCTGAATACCAGACACCCACCAAAGCCAGGTATCACTCCCCTCCCAATATATGTGGACAGGGGAGACAAAATATGACAAAAGGTTCTTGAGTTGAGATAAGGGCAGGGAGACATCAGTCACCAAACACTGTCACAGTCAAAACAGACTGGACTTAGGGAAATTATTTGAGTTAATTATTAATCAAAATCTGAGCAATCACAGAAATAAAGCAAATCTTAGAAACACCTTCTTCTCACCCTTCCCTCCTTCCCAAGCTCTATCTTCTACCCCCTAGCAGTACAGGGAGACTGGGAGTGGGGTTTACAGTCAGTTCATCACAAACTGTTTCTGCCACTGCTCAGAGATAGAAGTCTTTCCCCTGCTCCAACATGAGCTCCCTCCCATGGGAGTCAGCACTCCATGAACTTCTCCAATGTGAGTCCTTTCCACAGGATATATTTCTTCACAAACTGCTCCAGAATGGGCCCCTTTCCATAGGGTGCAGCCTCTCACAGGGTCACAAGTCCTACAAGGAAACCTGCTCTAGTGTGGGCTCCTCTGTCCGTGGGTCTGCAAGCCCCTGCAAGGAGTCTGCTTCAGCACAAGCTTGCACCAAGTTCACAGCCTCCTTTCAGGCATCTACCTGCTGCAGTGTGGGTATCCTCCACGTCTGCAGGTGGATCTCTGCACTCCCATGTGCCTCCATGGTCCACAGGGGGACAGCTGCTTCACCATGGTCTTCACCACAGGCCACAGGGAATGCTCAGCTCTGGTGCCTAGAGTACTTCCTTCTTCACTGACCTTGGTGTCTGCACAGTTGTTCCTCTCACGTATTCCCACTCCTCTCTTCTCGGGCTGCAATCACAGCTGCGCAATAAGCCTTTTCCTTCTTAAATATGTTATCACCGAAATGTTACTACCACCACCAATTGGCTCAGTCTTGGGCAGCAGTGGGTCCATCCTGGAGCCACTGACAGTGGCTCAGCTGGACATGGGGAAGCTCCCAGCAGCTTGTCACAGAAGCCACCCCTATAGTCCCCACCACTGCCAAAGCCTGCCCACACAAACCCCATACACTAATTCTGATGATACCCCTCCCATTGTTACTCGTATGTGTTGCTCCTTGTTTTCTCCATTTCGCTCTTTGTGAATAGAGATCCCCTGTCCTCCTAGTAGCTCCCCTATATGTGTCAGAATAATGTGATGAGGTCCCATCCAAGTCTTCTCTTCTCCAGGGAGAAAAGACCTACATCTTCTCTCATACCACAGGTTCTCCAGCCCTTTGATCATCTTCATGGCCCTCCTTTGGACCCCCTCCAGTATGTAAAAGCAGAAGGTGAGAACAAATCACTGCAGGGAGAAACATCTGTCCAATTTCAGGAGAAGCACAAACTTATGCTGAATTAATGTGAGCTTGGCTGTTACTGAAAAATACAGTTCAGGAGATATTTGGAGGAAACAAAAACTGAAATGGAAAAGGAAACACCAAAAAAAGAAAAAGTAGGAAAATTAAATTGAAATGAAAAAGAGAGGGGAAGAAAATTATCCCTAATGGTACTGTGTAAAACTCTACCAAAAGTTTCTGACAGTGAAGCGCTGTTACAGCTGGCATCATAGAAATAGGAGCAGTTATTTTTGTAACAAGAACTGTATCTATTGTGGTAACTGTTCTCCACTGTTTAGGCTCCATTAAGACTCAGTGGTTTGTTTGTAAATCATCCAGTTTTCCTTCATTCAGAAAGGGACTGATCACACAATGTGTGTAAACTATGTCCAAGTTTCCCTTGGACAAAGCAGAATAAGCCTCTTCCTGATTGAACTGACTGAGTGGAGAAGGGATCTGCTCTAAAAACTGAGTAATGCTAGAGGACCTCCATCACTCTATTTAGTTGTATCGCAGTATGAGTGTAATTCTACTGCAATGTTTGGACAATTGCTTACAATCTAATAGTCTTTCTTCATCAATGCTTAAATCTGAGCATTATTCATTTTAGTTTTATAGAAACAATTTAAAAAGATAAACAGTTTAAACTATGTCTTCTGTACTCTCAACTTAATTGTTGTCTTACCAAAATGCCAGGGATTTTGCCCTTTTTGAAAATAAAAACAAACATACAAAAAAGGATTGTCTGTTTTCTCTCTACACAAAATGTAGACATCTCTCCTATTTGAGAATTAAGGAATATTTACATTTGTCTTCATAGATTTGTAAGACATGAAATTACAGTATTGATATGTCTTAATTTGAGGGACTAACATTATTGGGACAAGAGAAAGATTCATGTTTACTCGAAGGAAAAGAGAATGGACTAAACATTTTGATCATTTACATGTCCTCAGCTTGGGCTCATCACTTGAAAATGAGATTTCAGCTTTCATTGTGTTAGTCACAAGACCCCATGCCACTATTTTGAAATGGATGTTCTTGTTATGAGCAGGAAGGCAAGACTCATACTATTCAAAAGTAATTACAAATCCAGCGATCAAAATGTACCTTTTACAAAACCATATGTCCTTTTAACATTTTTTATTGCTATCTGAGCTAAACAGAATTTATTGTTATCTGAGCTAAACAGAAATATTGTGATGAAAAGGGGGAAAAAGTGAAGCTCTCTAGTTTGCACACAATCCATTAATTATGCTGTACAGCCAATAACAATTTGATTACAGGAATGCTATAATTTTCATTTGCACAATTAAAATGCTATAAACCACTTTGGGAACAGGATATGGATGACCTCCAGCAGCACTGAGCTTAATTTTGATTTGAATTACGCTGTAGTGACTTGTACCAGTCATCACAACAAGACTGGGGTATCTATGTGTACAGTGCTCTGTGTTCCGTACTTTAACTCAGGTTTCTGAGACATATTTGCCTAGCAGTCTTGCAATTCAGAGTCATGCTTCATATTTGTGTGTTGTTTAGCAGTTTTGTGAAGCTCAGCCTGATAACCTGCAGATCATGGTTCTCTCTCCTTGGGGTATTTTGGTACGTGTACAATGCACAGCATGTGAATAAATCCACTGAAACCAACAGAAGTGTTGACACACTTAAAACTACAGACCTACAGGACCAGACTGAATTGGGCTCCTGAAATCATTCATCATGACTGGTTTAGTCACTCCTTTTCTGCTACAGAGTAAAGTCAAAATAAAGTATGACTTTTAGACATTCCTGCAGCAGACATATGCAAGTTTGCATCATCAAAGATCCTTCTCTTCCTAGCAGCTCCTTGGGTACCTATGAAGCAAGAACAGTAACTTTTGTCTTGCTCATTTGATAAAGATGTGCTTCTCCTCTTGTACTATGCAAGCATGTCTGATTGCTTTGTACCCTGTATCCCAGAACTTACATTAGAAATAAATGAAATGTCTTTTTTCTGTAAATTAAGAAGAAAATTAATAAAATTAAAAAAACAAAACAAACAACTAATCAAAGAAAATCCCCTAAACAAAATTTTAAAAAAAAAAAAAAAAAAAAGCAAAACAACTCTGAAAAATATTGTCCTCTTGTGCCATTATGTCTAAATGATTGTGACAACTAAAAGTTGATGAATGGCATGTCAGACACGAGTTGGGGACTAGCATGTAACCTTTCCAGCTAATAAACGATAATTATAAAACCAAAGGACATTTTAGTTTTTTTGGTCTAGTGGCAGTTGGCAGCCTTTCTTATTTCTATTTACACAATGCTTAAGAAACTATCTCTGAGCTTGATAAATGGAGAAATTACTGATAAGAAAAAGTTTGTGTAAAGATCCTTCTGTAACTCTTGCCAGAGCTGGAAACACCAGCTGTCCTCAGCCTTGCTTAAGCCAAGCTTCGATTTAGTGAAGGACAGTTTGACAGCTTCTTCTAACATTCCTCCCACCCCACTGACATTCCCTCAGACAACATGCTGTTTCAGAGACTCAAGCAAAGCATTCTAATGAGTAGGGACAATTCTGGGAGTGGTGATGGATGATGTCTATACTGTTCATACATTACCATCTGGTAAACAAATGCATCTCCTGCAAACTTTACCATCCTAGAGAGAATGTTGAGGTGTTTCAAGAGTAGAGGTGTGAAGCATAGTCAGTTCATGATGACATGATGGTCCTTAAAAGTCTGAAAACATAACATTTATCAGTGTAATTACATTTCAGATATCTCTGCATTTTAGATACCTCTACCCAGTAGAGGGTTAGTCAAAATCCTACTTAATCCAATTGACATTCTACCAGCTATATATACGCTGTATTTATCAGAAAAGTCAAAGAGTTCTGTAACTACTGCAAGCATTCAAAGTAGCATTGTACTAAGAGGAAAGCTTTCTGTCTCTACTGGCTAGGGGTTTACAGTTTTACTGAAAAGATTTTATTACTTATATGACCCCATATCCAAGCAGTGCTGAAACAGTGCTTCACACTGCAATGCAGTTCTATGGTCTGTGATGGCAGGAAGCTTGCTATTGACAGAAGATCCCATGTTCATGAGGCTCAGGGGACTCTGATTAATGTAAGAATTTATAAAAATGCTGCTACATCAGCTGCTGATTTTATGGTACATTGCCTAGTCTTTGCTGTACACACCTCAATTCACCCTTTTGAATTCCATGCGAAAAGGGTTTTCTGATACTCCTTTTATTTAGAGGTAAATTCTTCTCTTTTACATAAATGCAAATTCAAACTGAAGGCACCAGCTTCACCTAATTTCTTGTGTTTAGGGCAAGTGTTTTGTAAAATGGTACTATATATCTGCATTTATAGAAATGGTTAAAAACACATTTCCTTTGTTTGTATGCCTGGGCTCTCACTCTGCCTTTAAAAAGTGGTGGAGAAGTGTGCTGATCCTAGGATTAAAATGACATATGCATAGGGGATGAGCTAGAAAACCTGAAAAATCACCTAGAAGAGGAGATTTCTCTGAGCACAGAATATGAAATATTAAAGAACATAATTAATGTCAGAACATTTACCATATTCAGCCCATTAGAGGCAAGACAAAGGAGCATAAATTAGATTAAATGTTCTATCTATCAAACTGCCCAGAACAAGGGAGAAGGTGTGTCTCTATCCAGTGGCCAGGAGTTGAGACTGGGGGAAGGAAGTATCGTAAAATTTCTCTGAGCACAGAATATGAAATATTAAAGAACATAATTAATGTCAGAACATTTACCATATTCAGCCCATTAGAGGCAAGACAAAGGAGCATAAATTAGATTAAATGTTCTATCTATCAAACTGCCCAGAACAAGGGAGAAGGTGTGTCTCTATCCAGTGGCCAGGAGTTGAGACTGGGGGAAGGAAGTATCGTAAAATATCATCTGGCACAGATATTAAGACAAGGAATATTTGGTCCTAAATTCTATCTCTAATGAGAAAATGCACGAGAGATGCAGGATGACCAGAAAGGTTCTATGAACTCTCAGCAAGGCCTCTGGAAGCTATCTAAAACAAAAATCTAAAAGATTAATTCATGTTGTGTACTGCATTACACAGCCAATCGTAGATATGTCACTGCTGATTTAAGTGATTGCCTGGAAGAACTATGCATTAAATCAATAGGATCTCAGAAAATTCAAGATATCTGACAAGTTTTGTCTCTACCTGTTTCACCCACTACATCAAAGAGAGCAGCCTCAATAAAGTCAAAGAGATACAGGAAACAGATATGCTTGAAACAATTACAGACTCCATGCAGCATCTTTGCAAATCCTCTTTGGACTTTGCCTGGTACTAGCAGACCACAGGATGCTGTGATGTAAGGGATTCCTTGAGGAAATTTTGGGATCAGTTTTACTCAAGCAGAGAAGACTTTTCTGTCTTTTTCTCCCCAGATCCTCTACATTGAAAGAGTTGCATTTATCCAAACAGCTTAGGGATCTATCTAAGGAATACAGTCAACCAAATAACTTTCAAAGATATAAAGGGTAGTAAAAAGGAAGAGACCAATCTCTTTGCCACTTCTGTGATGAACAGGGAAGGACATAAATGTCAGCAGATAAGTTTTAGGTTCACCATGAGGAGCATTTGTTACAGTCATAATCATAAAGCTCTCAGAGAGATTTTCATGGGGTGTCCATTGGTCCCAGGTATGACTTGCCCAGTGACATAGCTGAATGTTGGAAAACATGGCAATGGCAAAGTCTCGTCTGCAGTCACTGACTCCTTACACAAGCAGAAAAACATATCAGCACTCAGGGGCTGAAAACTGAAGTGGAAAATGTTTAGACTTGAAAGAAAGCTCTGACTCTGCAAGAAAACTATCAAGTATTGACATATTATCCAGAGAAATGTGAGGTTTTTTTCTTTAACTGGAAACGCTGCTCTGTATACTGCCCATTATCCAACTGGTTGTACTAGGTGGTGCTAATGATTTTAGTTTTGCAACATGGGAGTTTTTTATCTTGAGGAAGGATGATTCACATCTATGTGGTTCTATGACCATCAGTTCTGCCTGTTTATGCTGTAAATTTGTCATGATCAGAAACTGTGTGCTGCTCTACAACCCAGTTAGTTCATATACGTTGCTCCCCGGTGCTTCAAATGCTAGAAAATAAAAACTGTTGAAATTTATATTTAGCTTTATTCCCACAACTGTGAGGAAAAAATATAAAATAAAGGTACAGGTATAAGAAGGCAAAACAGTGTTAAGAGAAATAGCAAAATTGAAACAGCCCTGAAAAACATGGGAAGGGTGTTCAGCCTCTCCCTCTTAAGCCCCCATCTCTGCATTGCCTCTTTCAGCTACATCATCCTCTACTCTGACTAAAGTCACCCAGATCCCATTTCTGCAAGTTAACTGGGGCTGGAGCTCCTTTTTCCTGCTCACAGAGTCAGGATGCTCACCTAAAGGGCCACCCACATTGGCAGTGTGAGGACAGATCCTGCCAGAAGGAAGGCAGACAGGTCACCACAGTAGCACTAGGAAAAGTCTGGGTGGATAGTTCCCCTTCCCGACACTTTCAGCTCTCTGCCATGGCTACAAGGAAGGCACTACATAAACACAGGCCCCTGCCTCAGCCTGCAGATCTTCTGGAGGTTAAAAGGAGACTTATCAGTTTAAATACATAAAGACTTGGGCCACTACTGAAATCTCTGACAGTCTCACCACTCTTCAGTATGTAAGTCCCACTAGGTTTCTTCTCAGACTCTTGCAGGCAGCTCAGTTCCACCACTGAAAACATTTCCTTTCAGAGCAAGGCAATTTTTACACTGTCAGAGTGCAGAAGGGAAAAAACACCTTGGCATTTATCATGAATGTACTATTGCTGACTGCTGGCCAGGATCAAATAGAGCCAGTAATCAATGCCCCAAATTGCACTGAACTTTTACTGCTTTCACTGAGCTTTTTCAAAACTTATCAGTGCAGCAGATTCAGATTATTTTACTCATTTGAATATGCAAGGGATATGACATTGGGAAATGCAAATGAAGCATCACTTGCAATAATTAACCATATTTTGCTGACTGGCTATGATGAAACATGCTATTGCTTTACAAACCTGCCACCTTACATATATATTCCCTCCCTAGCCAGTTCCATCTTATCCTATTGGCCTGTGAAAGGGTAAGCTCTTTGAAATTGGGAGTTCACATTGTTTTGTATGTCTCTGTTGCTTCTTATGCCATAGACATGGTTCTCGCAATCCATCTATGCTACCATATACATAGAGTAGTAAATCAAGTGAGGTTGCATTTGTGTAATTTCTAAATTTTTGTAATTCAGCCATTATCAAGAACCAAGCTATGCCAGAGATTGAAACAGTCCAGAATGCTGAGCTTCTCTGGCTGCTCTAATAGCATCCCACACTCACAAATTGTTCCTCCTGCAAAGGCAGAAATGATGTAGTATATAAATATTATTAGAGCTGAAAGTCATTAAGACATTAATAATTGGGAGTGTTTTAACTCCTAGAAAATGTCTGGCCACAGTTAATACATAAAAAACTGCTGGTGTAGATGTAGTCTTAGAAGATACTATGACCCCAGAAGGGTTTTTTTTATTTACAATTAAAGTTTTGGCCCTGAATCCAAACTCCTCTGCCATCTAGACAAAATGAGGTGAATATTTTATTTTAAATCCACCTTCACG
>NW_008660859.1:13212-26199 GCF_000695815.1 Acanthisitta chloris
CACCACTCCAGAAATCTACATCAACATGTGCTGAAGATTCTGTAGTATAAGCAAGAAATCTCCTCTTGCAAATGCCAGAAATTAGTTTACAAAAAATCCTTTATTAGAGACTATGCTTGTGAGATGAAACAGAAAATAATTAGTTTTTAATGACAATAAAACAACAATGTGACTAAGTTTAAGGATTCAGCAAAGCTACCCTTTGCAGGGTAGAGAACTGGCAGAGTATAAAACCACAGTTTTTTACTAAGATACAGTGACTCTCTATCCACTTTTATTTTGCATTAGCCACCAGCTTGAGCACAAACTACAAAGGGAATTAGTCAAAATTCCTTCATAGTAACCTTAAGTTAGCTGCATTTAAGCACTGAATCATGATTCTCCTTATTCTACATTACATATTTCACCAAAACAAATTAGAGTTTTCACAGCAGTAAAATAAAAGAATCATCATACATCAATAATAAGCAAGCTCTACATTTGAAGCATGAAAATCATATCAATGAGAGCCTGACAACCAAAAAGTCTTCCAAAATATTTAGCAGGCACTGCAGACACTGAGCATACAGAAAATACTTGATTTTTTTTGGGGGGGAAAAACCCCAGGTTATTACAATTCACATCTTTCACAACCTTGAAATCTGATGTCACCAGTACTGTCACAAAATGCAGAGACTAAATTGATATCCTAAAATTAAATAGCAAAAGAAGCTGTAAATCATTGCCCAGGTTTTGATTGACTGAAATGGGAGATTAGTGTGGCCCTGCCTTTGTTGCCTCCATCTGTGAATTAATATCTAGCTGATCTTGAGAACTCACCTCCTAGACATTTTTTCCAGTAAGAAATATTGAATCAGAGAGCTTACAAATTTTTGTAGGAAAGCATTTAAATGGGTGGAATTCCCATTTCAACAAAGCTTAACAATGTAGACCAATACTTCCTAAGTGGTAATCCCAGGCTGTGTAGCTCAAAATTAGTATCTCTAAAATGTGAGCTCTTTGTGGGGTTTATGTTTTAATAAACACATCAGATTTGGTCACAAGTGATGACACAATCAAAGAATAAGAAAATGGTACAGCAAACCCACTTTTCATATTAGTACAGACTGTTGAAATTTCACATTCAGGGGAGTGGGAAAAAATGATCAGCATATCTGGGATTTGCCTTGGACACGTTTTTGTTTCTATGGCTCTTACCAGTCCCTCCAAGTTCACAGTCTGGACAGAAGGATTTGCTTTGTACTCCTCATAAATAGTCTGAACTCAGGAGCTGCAGATGAATGCAGTATGAAATTAAACAGGTCATCTCTGATTGGTCTGAAATACATCTCTCTATGCCATAGAATGCCCAAGGCTGGACAGGATGGAGCATTTCTGCAGGTGGTAGAGTAGCAATACACACAGGATGGATAAGGGAAAAGGAAATCATGCATGACAAGAATTCAAATTTTTTGCTGCAGGCCCTCCATTCTTTGAAGCATTTGCACAGCTTCACCTCCAGCTCTTCCTCTCTCCTCCACATCAGCTAATGGCAATTACAATTCCTGGTTCAACTCCCTCACTCCCCTATCACCTCCACTGAAGCAGTGAAGGAAAATAGCTTCAGGGAGATAACATAGAAACATACCAAGAAAGACATGAGTATTCAGTGTCAAGTCCAAGTCTTGACATCTATTGCCAGAGCCAGGCAACAATCACAGAACAGGAAACACATTAGCAAATAATTTGCATTTTGTTCCTTATACTGTTTTTCTCTATTAGGAAAATTGCAGAAGGGTAATGTCCATTTTATGCACAAGAGATTTATTTCATAATTTCCATATTGGTGTTATATTTATATATTATATACTGGCATATTTGTGAATAGGGTCTGCTGCTTTCATTTAAAAAATTGTATTCAAAAAACAGAGAGAATCTGGTCATTGCAGCTACTTGATTTGGCTTGTTTCATAACCTGTGGCCTAAAGGGAATCATGAATGGCCATGTCTTGGTGTCTGCAACATTTTAATTTTCTGTTGCCAAACACAACTTATGATTAAAACACTATTGGAAAATATTAACCATCCAACACACACACATCTTTACTAAGGTGGCTGCAATAGATCATAGCGCTGCATGACTTTGGGAAATGAGCTCATAAAAAGTTTTGAATTGTCTCCTGAATTTCAGTCATTGGCTTACCTGTTCAGCGCAATCCAGTTCCTTAATACATCGATGGAATGCTGCCTTAGTACTGTTGGAGGCATTCTTCAGACCCTTTCCCTCCTCTTGTCTGATTGCAGTTTCTCCTTCAAAGTAAAGATGATAGGGATGGGTATGAGAAACTGTGAAGTTGCATTGTTCTCTACCAAACCCCCCAAACTCCCTCCCAAGCTTTCTGTCAGACTCTGATAAACCTTTCCTAAATATTCTAAACTGTCAGTCTTTAAAAGCTCACTTTTCCAGTGTGAAATGGGGTTAAAGCAAATCATTATGCATAAATTCTTGCAATTAATACTAATTGGTCTCAAAGGACTTTGTTACCAAACACTCACCTTCCAAGACACATCACTGTACTTGTACTGTGCTTTTGTACAGCTTCTTTAACCTGTTGTCTGAGCATATGGCATTCAGTAGGTGTTGTCAATTTGGGGTTTTTTAAATATAGACAACAGCAGTGCTGGCTATAGGCACTGGCTGTATCCAACATGTTCTTTCTGTGCACATTCTCACAAATTCTTCTGCCTGCTTCTGAAAATACATATTTAAATCTGAACACAAAAATGACCTGCTGGCTCTAGCAGATTATTTTCAAAGGAATATACTGCTCAGGGAGAGAAACTGAACCATCTCTATCATTAGGTATAAATGTCCAGGCAGCCTGGTGAAATGTGATAAATCTCAGTAAACTAACTTGATTCTGTGTTATGAGACAGGGCTTTTCAACACATCAGCTGGTGTGAATCAACTCATCTCCAAAAAAGAAGTGCTAGTTTTCTTCTGAACCTAGAGTTCCTCCCTGTACATAATACATTGCCCATTGCCCATTACAAATACTGCTTGGAGATGCTTATTTTTCTCCATTAGCTGTAGAGGAAATCCAAGAAAAATATTCTCTAGGATGAAATTAGCGTATTTTTGGCCTTAATACACTTAGAATAAATAAATAAAACACAAAAGGTCTTAAAAAATACAAGCAGGGAAATAATGCTGAACAAGACACTCAAGCACAACATAGTCCTGCAACGGGTACAGGAAACAAGCATCCAGACATTTGTTTGCTCTGGATTAAAGAAGGGATTAAATTTACTTGTAAACTAAATACAAAGGTTTTACTACCCTAGAATTCCTGCTCAAAAACACCTTTCATATCAAAGGGACGTGTTTCTGATCAGAAAAGACTTTTTACTAAGGAAGGGTCATTATATTACGCTAGTGTAAAGATTGACAGGCTGATTGTATTCAGAAAGCCTTCCTTTTACCTTCGTATCCTTTGAGTTCCCCATTATAATTCTTAGCCTTGCACACAGTGTGGAAGCTTTTATCGCTTGTAATTTCCTACAGGCACCACACCACCAGCACCATTCAACATTCTCTCCTCCACAAAACGATTCACTGCATCCCAGGCAGCCACATACCTAAAGGCAGCACAAAGCTCAGCAGCAGCAGCAGCCCTTGTGGTGCCTCTTCAAGCCAGTGCAGACTGTAAACACTTGTTCATTCCAGCAGTTTCAGAGACGGGCTTTTCTGTTGTACAAAGCAAATAACTCAAAGCATTTCCAACCTTTGTTTGGACTAGTCTGCTTTTACCCATCATCTGCAGGGAAAAAAGATCAAGCAAGGAGTAATACACAGTATCCTGCAGAAACAGGATGTGCCTCTCTGTATCACCATTACACCAGTTTAGCTCAAACACTGCTTTCTGAGATCTTTTTGGTCATCTCTCAGACAAAGGCAAACCCTTCCCTCAGCACTGTTGAGGCCAGTTTAGTGCTCTCAAACAGGCCAGCTATTTCTTAGGGCACACTCTTGTTTTCTCTGGGAGGCATTTTGCTTCCTAGTCTCCACACTCTCACATTTATACCATAGAATTACAGAATGCGTTGGGTTGAAGGGATCCCAAAGATCAGCTAATTCCAACCTCTACCACTGTGGGCAGGGACACCTTCCAGTAAACCAGGTTGCTCCGAGCCCCATCAAACCTAGCCTCAAACATTCCAGGGATGGGGCATCCACAGCTTCACTAGGCAACACTTGCCAGTCCCTCACCACCCTCACAGTAAAGAATATCTAATATCCAATCTAAATATCCAATCTAAAACTACACTTTTTCAATTCAAAGCCATTCCTACTTGTCCTGTACTCCATGCCCATGTCGAAAATCCCTCTCCAATATAAGCTCCCTTCAGGTACTGGAAGGCCCAAATAAAGTCGTCCTGATACCTTCTCTTCTCCAGGCTAAAAAGTGCCAACTCTCAGCCTTTCCTCATGGGAGAGTTGCTCCATTCCTCTGATTATTTTTGTGACCTCCTCTGGACTCACTCCAACAGGTTGATGTCCTTCCTGTGCTGGGTGCCCCAGAGCTGGACACAGCACTCCAGCTGAGGTCTCAGGACAGTGAAGAAGAGGGGCAGAATCCCCTCTCTTTAACTGCTGCTCACACTGCTTTTGATGCAGCCCAGGACACAGTTGGCTTTCTGGGCTGCCATGATGGACTGGTGGCTCATGTCCAGCCTCTCCTCCACCAGCACCTCCAAGTCCTTCTCAGTGGGGCTGCTCTCAATCTGTTCATCTCCCAGTCTGTATTGATACTGGTGGTTACCTCAACCCGGGTGCAGCACCTTGACCTTGTTAAATCTCATGAAGTTCCCATGGACTCACTTCTCAATTTTGTCCAGCTCCCTCAGGATGGCATCCCATCCTTCAGGTGTGTCAACTGTACCACTCACATGGTGTCAAGGATGTCCCGCCCTGGAAGTCTCACAAAAGACATAAAGCATTTCTAGAGAGCTTAATCCAGAGAGAAGAAAACAAGAGTGTGAGAGATCACACAATTCTTTCTTGCGCATCTTAGAAACTGGATGCACCTGCAAGAAAAGAAACTATACAATGAACTGTCAAAGCAAGTAATGGTGTAAATGAGGACAAGAGATACCACTGAATCAAAACATTTCCTGAGGTCCCTTTTCTGCACAGGTAATGAGTTGAGTTGAATGTGTAAAGTTAGAGTTGAATCAGTTAGAATCAATAGTGTCAGTTGAATATGAAAAGGCATATTAAGGGCATGGTGACATAATCTCCCACAGCTCTCCATGCCTGAAGTGTTGTACTGACACTGCCCCACACTGACCACAGGCTGCAACATAGGGCACCATTTACTGCTGTGAGGCAATGTTACAGGGAAAATTCTTGCGTAAGTGCAGCAGCTAGAATTTGCCTTGATATGTTTTTTCTCAGGCTATGTAGCAAGGGAACATATGATGCACAATACTCGGAACTAATTTAATCTTGCTTCATGTTTTGTGGCTGCCAATGTCCTTAATTCCAGCTTAAGTAACTGAGGTGATCCAGGGGAGAGAATTATAATAAAAAGTAACAATTAAAGGGAAAGGCTAAAGGCAGCAATGATTATCCATTAGATTGGAAACATCAGTGCTGCAAAGGCTCCCAAACCTGAAATTGGGCATCAACAAACTGAGGCTCCACCAAACTAAGGCTTCACCACTGCTTCCATTAATAGGAATGGACTGGAGTGACAGAATATGCTCCTCTTCTCCTGGAAATTGACTTGGACCTTCCTTTTCTAAGCATTTTAGAAAGTAGGACCCCTACAAAACTTACTTCCTATATCTTGCTGTTCCACCTTGACATATTCGAAATAGAAGATATACTGGATCTGTTATAGCATCTCAACAGCAGGCTTGTTCCTGGGTCTAAAAGACAGGGCAACTGATTCAAAGAAATCCAGAATTAAAGGTGTGTGAAAAACTCACGGATTTAAAGAGTGAAAGCTCATTAAGAAGAGAGTGAAAAGTATTTTTATAGTGTTTCTAAGGTCTTTAAAACATCATGGTAAAAAATATCACTTTATTACAAAATCAGAGAAAAAAAGTACAGAAAATTAATCTATTTAAATCAATGCACTCAACAGTGCATATACCAATAACACCAAATATCTGTACTAAGGGCCATTAAGGGTTTTGGTTGGTGGAGGCAGGGGGTGAGCATGAAAATATTCAGAGTCATTGAACTCTCTTATTAAATATGATCCTTCATGATATTGCTTATTTAAAACAAAAGTTAAAGAGAAATGCAGGTGTTGCACAGAAAAATACGGTGAAATTTATTAAAAAGTCAAAGCTGACAACTACAGAAACATTAGTATGAGTCTGTTAGAAAACCCTTGCACTGTAAAAAAAATCCAAAAGGCAGTTTTTATGACAGATTCTGGGCATTTAAAAATTATTCCCATCTTTTATTAGTGTTAAAAATTATTTCTCAGATTAAATATTTAAAAATACTTTGAAAAAACAATTATATATCAATTTTCCAGTGGACTTTAGGAGAAGGATGCAAGCTTCCATCTATTAAATGAGCCAGAATAAAATCTTAGTGGGCTTTAATTTCAAGTCAACTTTTGCTACATTTTCCACCATAATTTTAACCTATGTTGAAAATAAGTCCTGTAATTCAGTTGTTCAGATTTTGGTGGCACAGGTAAAGGTGTGGCACAACATCTGCACTGCTGCAGATGCTTTTGCTATTGTAGACCTGATGAAGAAATCAGCATTTCTGAACTAAGGCACAGTT
The DNA here is from genome assembly GCF_000695815.1 of Acanthisitta chloris. Lineage (NCBI taxonomy): Eukaryota > Metazoa > Chordata > Aves > Passeriformes > Acanthisittidae > Acanthisitta > Acanthisitta chloris. Next base: position 20,003 of record NW_008660859.1, read on the forward strand.
TCAAGCTGATTATCAACCTCACTGAGTGGCAATATCACTGAATAATGTAGCATGCCCTGTAACAAAAATTACTTCATTTCTCCCATCTAAATGCACATTATCTATACATCAATATAAGCTGAAAAGATGCATCTCCCCAGGCTCGGAGATAAACAAAATACCGTCTTGCATATGGAAAGTATTTCACAGTAGAATCATGCTCAAGTCTTCTTAAAACATCTGTTGGGAATGTAAAAAAACCAAACAACCCAAAAAACAAAGACCAAAAAATGACCCCCCAAAAAACCCACCAAGAAACAAACAAAACCCCACAACAGACCAAAAAAAAAGGTCACAAAGGAGCATGAGAACTGTACTCACTTTTATCCTGAGAATACAAACATAATGTAATTTTCATTGCAAAAGAGCAACCATATGTACACGTTATATAAGGACATATACATAAAAAGATAGATATCTAGATATGTGACTTGCGTATGTGAATAGAAATACATACGTTTATGTATGTAAACACATTTAGTAATGTATGCACATATTTCTGTACTAAGACATATTTAGGCACATATAAATGCACATTTATATTGCTATTCATATCAAGATTTGTATATACTTAGACAATTTTGGCATGTATATATGATTAAATTTTATTATTTCTTACAAATATATCTGTGTATAATAAAGATCTATATATTGAAAGAGTAGCTACAAAAAAATTATCTGAGTCACTTCTGCTGTACTTCGATCCAACTTAGTAAAAGTTTTGTATAACTTCAGTGTCCAGTTTATGATCCTGGTTTGATCTCAAGTGTGAGAGTGGTTCTCTCGAGTAGATATGAGCATCCACTGTGTTACATCCAAATGGAGCAGAGTATCAACACATGTCGGCTGAAATAAACCTGTATAGAAACAGCTAAAAGAAAATGCTATTGGTGCAACATTTAAAGGGTTTGTTTTTATGATGTGCAGGCAGTTCCAAACCATTTGAAATCTAACTGCTGTATCCTTGAGTGGCTTCTCAAGTAGAAAAAACTGCTGAGCCTGGCAAAGCTGGATAGGGGTTGATGTGAAGGGAACATTTGATTCTTTCCATTTGCCAGAAGGTAATTACCAGTTTGTTTTCTGTATGAATTGAGTATGCAGAATGCCAGTACTAGTGAACTATGCATTAACCCAATAAAGACACCACCCAGGAATGGCACTTCCACAGAGAACACAGATGGGGAACAGGGCAGTTTGTCAATAACACTGTCAGAAGTCTTAGCATTTATTCTCAGCACAGACCATCTGGCCTTGAGTGCTATCCTCAGCTTTCTTATATTTCATTCTACTGTTCATCACTGAATGTCTCATTTTAGCGCATATTATGTTGCACTGAATTTACTAGCGCTGAATTACTCTGGTGATGGAGCTTTCAGTGACCATACTATGAACTCTGTCTTGGCTTTGTCTTGTCTTGAACAAAATAAATAATGTACAGAAGTTCCCATCTTATTGACTGCTGGGTTTCATGGGGTGGGGGGGAGTGTTAATGAATTCAGGACAAAAAGTCTGATCTGACACAGGCTTCAGCAGTGGATGCTGCTCAGCTTCAACCAAGCTGAAAACCAACCATTTATCTTCTTGTTTTGTTTCATGTCTCTTAGCTTGGAATCTATAAAAGCACTTTACATCCCATCTGTAAGTCTTATTTAACCGCCTTTCATGTCAGAGTCTGACAGGACCTTTGGAAACTGCAAATAAACATGCCAGTTTGTTTACCTTCTCCCCACCACTGTCCTGATTGCCATAATGAACTACAAGGGAATTCCTCTTGAAGAACACACAAGTCCATGTGGTTTAAATGACAAATTTTGAATGAGATGAGGAGTCAAATTATTTCAGAGAAAATTTTCAGTTTCAGCCAATTTTGAAAATCTCCCAGATTCCATTTGAATTTTCTTGATAGTTTCAGCTGGGGAAAAGAAAAAAAGAAAAAGTTTTGCTCCAAAGTATTAAGTAGAATTACAAAGACTCTTTAAGCTTTGGTCTACAGGGACTACAGCAATATGTCCTCGACTACAACCACACAAGAAATATGTCTAGTCAGGTCATTTCTCAGATTCCTACTTGTTGCATTATGTACACAATAATGTCTACTTTTTCATGTAGTACATCTTCAGAATTCAGGATATTTTTTCAAATGGGTGATTCTTCAAAGCTGGAAAGAAATATAATTTATCACGATGCTTAAAATTGCTGTTTTGCAGTATGTATTTATTAATTTCAAATATTTTCCAGATATCATGCACATTGTCATGTCTTAACCCCAGCCAGCAGCTAAGTACCATGCAGCCACTCACTCCCTCTCCCTCTAGTAAAAGCTGGAAAACTCATGATTTGAGATAAAGACAGCTTGACAGGGAAAACAACACACACACACACACAAGCAATGCAAAACAAGAAATTAATTCACTGCTTCTCATGGGCAGGAGATGTTCAGCACCTCCAGGGGAGCAAGGCCCACTCATGCACAACGGTTGCTTGGGAAGTCAAACACAACCACTACAAATATCCTTCCCCCTTCCTCTTTCTTCCTCCCACTTTATATACTGAGCATAACGTCATATGGTATGGAATATCCCCTTGGTCAGTTGGAGTCACCTGTCCCAACTGTGTCTCCTCCCAATATCCCATGTACCCCCAACTTCCTTGCCAGTGTGGCAGTACAAAAAGCAGAAAAGGCCTTGACTGTGTAAGCACTTCTCAGCAATAACACCAACATTGCTATATTGTCAATCCTGTGTTCAGCACAAATCCGAAACACAACCCCATACTAGCCACAGTGAAGAAAATTAACTCTACCTCAGTCAATACCAACACAAATATCTAAATACATTCATTTTGCCATAGTAAATACAAACTAGGGACTGAACTTGCCTGTGAACTATAAATTGACAGTCTATTAAAGGAAAGAAGAATGAACTCATTTTTTATTGTAAAATACTGGACAAAATGGAAAAAGCTTTTCTTAAATAGCCAGGTTTGAAGAAAATATGAAAATATTATTGAGGTTTTAATCCTTACAAATGTTCATTTTCCAGTTTTCTCTTTTTGAAGGAAGGTATGTTTCTCTGTAACTGCCAGGTACAGTCAGTTTCACTACAAATCTTGAAATAGAAAAAGTAAAGAGGATAAACATTAAAAAAGGTAACTGCTTCACCTATATTGGCACTTTAAGGAGTATGTTTCATTAAAAATAGAAACACAAACCTCTTTGATATAAGATGATAATAAAGAACAACTGATATCACCTTTTTATAATCAAACACATTAGTGAGTCTTGACTTCAGAGAAGCTGGTGGGGGGAAAGTGCAAATGTAGTTCAATCCAGCAAATTGGAATATAATACACTGAAATGCATGAAAGATTAAAGTTCAGAAATAGACACAAGTTTAGAAGAGTGTAAATGGAGGTGTGGAGAGACATTAGGACTTAAGAGGCAAGAAACTGCTGAATGAGTCCTACAGGAACATGTACATCAAAGTTGAACTAATAAAAAGGGAAAATTTAAATCTTTTAGCAAAGTACAATGCATGAACTTCAGGTGAGCTGGGTTGGACTTACAGAGTGGTGACTAGGTAAGTAGAATTCATGGCAGGCCACTCTGAAAGGCAAAGGAGCTATAAGGAAGCTAGCAGAACTTTAAGAAGAGCATCGTCCAGGCAGAAAAACAGCCCACACTGATGTGAAAGCAGAAAAGCATGTCAGTCAGGACTTGTCCAAATGGGACAACATGGCACAACTCCAGCATAAAAATGCAGCATACAGGGGTGAGACCAAGGACAGAGTGCAAAGGAGGAATTTAGAAAAGTTACCTGGGCATGTAGGGCAGGTGTCATTCAAGCCAGAGCTCAGATGGAGTTGGGAGGTTGAAGGGTTGTACAACTTCATCAGTAATGAAAGGGCAAACAAGGAAAATTCAGGCCCATTGCTGAAAGGGTTCCATGATTCAGTGACAGCAGACACAGTTGGAGCTGAGCTACACTGTCATGAAAGTGTTCAAGGTGAAAGAGAAGGACTAGCAGTGGATTAGAGTTGAGTCAGGGATCATCTGTGAGAACTCAGCCCATGCAAGTTGATGTGTCCCAATAGGCCATGCTCAGATCATTGATGGTGAGGTTGATTTCCTCTTAAAACTTCTTTCTATCATCTTTGTGTGATCACACATGTTGGTATGCATTCTTAAGGACTAGAGAAGGTCAATTAATCACATACACCTACAAAAAAGCCCAAAAGGATAATTTAGAGAACTATAGATCAGTCAGCTTCATGTTGACTCTTGGTAAAATCACAGATTGATCCTTCTTGGAACATGGGCATATGAAAGGATAGAAGGGTAATGCATACAGCCAGCATGAATTTATCAAAAGTAGATCATGCTTGACCCAGCTGATTACCTTCTGTGACAATACAACTGGGGACTGACTGCAGGGGTACAGCAGACTGATTTTGTCAATGCCAAGGCTGGATAACACTTCAGGCCACAATCTGCCTGTGTCCAAGTATGGACAGTACAGACCAGTGGGCTACTGCAGGATGTATTGTGGGACATCATTTAACATCTCTCAGTGACCCACAACACATACCAGAGGGAACCTTCAGCAACTTTGAAGGTGACAGCAAATTTCAAGGACTACTCAATACACAAGTAGAGGACTCTCATCCAGATGGGTGGGACAGGGCCAAGGGAAAAAGGGCCAACAGGGTCTCCATAAAATTCAAAAAGGAGCAATTTTCAGCCTTGACCTGGGAATGAAGACCCCTGGCAACAATGCTTCTGAGGACTGGAGAAGGGTTATCTGCTTATCATCTTAGGCCTCACCTCTGTTTTGCTCTGTTTCGGGTCCCAGACAGAAGATATAATGACAAAGCAAAGGATTTCAGGAGCCAGCACTGGGATGATGGGGTTGGAGTAGTCATCCTATGAGGAGGGGCTGCAGGGCTGACTCTGGTTCAGCCTGGAGCACAAGCAGCACCAGAATACCTGGCAGGAAAATGGAGCAAGGCTATAGGGACAGGCCCTTTGCAGAGGTGCCTTGCTGGACAGTGTGGTACAAACAGTAATGGAGTCTGGCAATGGGTTATGAAACAAAACTTTGTTGAGTAAGTAGGAAATATGAGCAATAGCACCCCCATATGGAGAGTCAAACCATCCCTGACAGCAAGCACAAGATCATAAGCGATGCTATGGCTATGATGGATTCCCAGGGACACTTGGTGTCAGTGTCATGTGGCTGCAACAGCCAACTATGCAAATGCCTTTTGAACAATGGCATCATCTGGCAATAAAGGAATGCTTTCCACCCATGAAGACAGACAGGCAGTGGAGCAGCTTACCCATAGAGGTTGTGTCATCTCTGTGGAGATTTTCAAGAATCAGCTGGAAAAAGCCCTGAGCATCCTGGTCTGACAAAATAGTATCCATATGCATATGAAGGAAATGCAAGGGGTATACAAGAGCAAACATAGCTGGCAGTGCCAAAACAGAGTTAGCGTATGAACATTCATCTTTCTCATATTGTATTTGTTCTGGTTATATCTGTTAAGAATAAAAGCAACTGAAAACATTTACACCTATATCCCATTTCCCAGCAGAGGACGTCAATTCTGATGGGCTGATCAAGCAAATAAACAGCTGAAGTCCATAGAAAAAGGAGTGAGCCTCTGAAAAATAGTGTCGTGGTTTAACCCTAGCTAGCAACCAAGAGCCATGCAGCTGCTCAGACACTCCCCCACCAACAGGATGGGGGAGAGATTTAGAAGGATAAAAGTTAAAAAAACTCATGGGTTGAGATAAAGACAGTTTAATAGAGAAAGCAAAAGCTGCACACACAAGCAAAGCAAAACAAGGAATTCATTCACTGCTTCCCACAGACAGGAGGTGTTCAGCCATCTCCAGGAGAGCAGGGCCCATCAAGTGTAACAGCTTCTTGGGAAGACAAACGCCATCACTCCAAATGTCCTCCCTTCCTCCTTCTTCCTCCCACCTTATATACTGAGCATGATGTCATATGGTATGGAATATCCCTTTGGTCACTTTGGGTCACCTGTCCCAGCTGTGTCTCCTCCCAATCTCCCATGCACCACCAACTTCCTTGCCAGCGTGGGAGAATGGAACGCAGTAAAGACCTTGGCTCTGTGTGAGCTCTGCTCAGCAA